>NC_051399.1:20904463-20929463 GCF_015228065.2 Penaeus monodon | reverse complement strand
ATTATAAAATATTAAATATATATTACACATACATACAACATATATAAAATATATATATATATATAAAATTATAAAAATTTTATAAATTATAAAATTTTTATATATATATCGCTCGGGCCCCAAAAACGACCGCATGTTTCTAGTTAAGAAAAAGTAGTTCTGAAAGAAAACACCAGTAGAATCGCCCTAAAAGGATGCGGGGGCCAAAAAATTTAAAACAATTTTTACGCCCTTGATGGACTCTACATGAAATCAAAAAAATGAAGATTATTGGGGTATTTTAAGGTGAAGTTAGTCAAAAAAGGGAAAAGACTGCCCGCACGTTCTGGGAGAACGGAATGAAGGGGGGGAAAAATTAAGTTTGGGTTTAAAGAAAAAAATCTGGTCACCACAGATCCCTTTTTTAACGAACCCCCCACACGACGACGAAAAAAATGACATTTTTTTTTAGCCCAAGATCCCAAAACGCAAAAAAAAAACGAGCAATTCGGATGCAGAGCAAAATTTGATACAATTAGGAAATAAAAATTTGTTGTCCTTTTAAAGTTTTTAAGCGAGATTTGCCCAATTTGAACTCAATACATTACAGACCAAAAGGAGGGACGTAAAAAATTTTTTTTTTTTTATTTCCAAAGGTTTTTTTAAAAAAGACTGACCACTTTTTTTTCCTTCATCAGAAAATCCAAAACAGTAACTGCTAGACGATCCCCACAATAGAAAAAAAGAACGCTATCGAGCGGTCCCACACAGAGCTCAAAAACCTTACGAAACGGGTTTCAAAAAAAGAAACCGTGGGGAAAATGAACTAGGAAACAAACTTAAAAGAAAGGGGTAGAAAGCAAAGAAAAAAGTTGCAGGAGAATGTGAAGAATTCAGTTGTAACCCAAGGATGTTTTGAGTGGGTGAGTATGTAGATCCTTTTTTTTTGATTGCAAAGCGGGCGCATTGTTCACGAACGAATAGTCAGTGTTGAGAAAATTTGTAAGAATTTTTAAACGATAGCAAAAACAAATTATCTGGAAGTTGTACATCTGGCACAAATTAACGAAGATACGACTTAACAAATGAAATCTTAAAAATTTTCGTTCTTGTGGAAAGTATTTGATCCTCTAGCTATTAAATGTTTATAAATAGAATACCTAAAATATTAATAGTATATATATTTTCCTAAGGTCCAGAACGCTATTCATATATCGAATCACATATTTAAACTTACTTATAAATATATATAATATATATATATATATACCATATATAGAGAGCTACTTAGGTTATTACATCTAAATGATATAAATAAAATATATCATAAATTACTAATAGCATATACATACATATACATATGATATTATATTTTATATACTATATATTATATCCATATAATTACATTCCACAACACTCAAAAATACCCTAAGACAGACATGTATAGATCCAATCCATCATCATCTCATCCATCCAATCCAGCTGCATCCATCCATCCATCCATCGATACAACAATAACGGTCAGCAGACAGACCAGACGACAGACAGGATCAGACCACTCACACACACAACTACACACAACACACACACAAACACTAAGTAAATCATACAGACAATGTATATCCATCATCAATCCAACATCCATCCGTCCATCCACATCATCCATACATACATCATTAAATAACCAAACTTACAGTCAATAACATACAACATATACATACATACATAATACAACATACATACAAATACATAGTACATAATACATACATACATACATACTAACATCATAATACCAAATCATAATAAATAAATACATACATCATAAACAACACTCACACCAATATCACACGACACAGCAACACCAACACAACAAAAGGCCCGCACACAGTGGGATAACAATATTAAAACCCTTATACACCTAAGTAAATAACTCAAAAGTGACATGATAATATTTTAGAATATACAATACACAATATTATTTAGATTATATAATATTATATATGTCAAGTATTTAGTATATATATCATATACACACCCTATCTCTGTATACTTGTATCATTGGTTCTTAATCCAAATCCGTTCATCATTTGGAAAATGTACGGATAACATATTTATCAATTATATTGTCTGCGCTATGATATGTGTTATATATATAAATATTATATATAATATATATATATTATAATATTATATCTATATATGTAATGTATATAAAATATTATATATGATTCAATACATATATATATATAATAAAATTAATTTCATGTAGTATTGTGTATCGTGTGTATATATGTAATTACATTCCACAAACACTAAATAATAACAAACAGGGCACCATGTATTTCCCTAAAGGATACATAATACAAATATTACTACACAACATCACAGGACACACCACCTTTAAGAATTCACAACACAATCACACACACATAACACACCAACAACACGGCAGTCACGCACACGGGTGGAGAGTGGGTGAGACAATTGGCATGGTCGACAATGTGCTGTGACCTCTATTTAATATAGTTCATATACATATTAAACTCGATGCTCTGGAAAAATATATAATATATTATTGATTATATTAATATATACTATATACATATTAAACACACCCGCACAACTATACATATAAATATAATATAGAAAATTTATTATATATATATTTATATTCTATAACTAATAGAATATTTTATATTAATATATATATCATTAAATCAATATTCATATATAATATATAATTAACCAAATTTAATATAGTGATTCACATCGGTAGTATTAAGATATGAATATATAATATATAATGCTTATATAGAATATATACACATACATGGCAGACATATTACTAATATAATATCTCAAAGTAACCTATATGAAATATTATCTGATAGGTATTAAGTTATATTATATATGTATTCACACAACAAAACAAACGCACACGCAACACAGCGCACGTGCACGCGGATGCGCTTACTACGCACACACACAACACACCACACACACACACCACACAAAAATCATACTATTATATATATTATAATTAAAAATAAAATATATATATTTAAAAATTATTATATTATATGTGTGTGTTGGTGGTTGTGTGTGTTTTGGTGGGGTTTGTGTTGTGTGTGTTTTGGGGTTTGTGTTTTTTGTTTTTTTTTTTTGGTTTTTGTGTGTGTGTGTGATACTTTCCAATATAAAATCACCCGAAAAAATTAATCTTATAGTCTGTAAAAAAAAGTTTGCTATTCAGTTTCCCAGCTACATAAAAACGAGTCTAGAAAATTTTAAAGTTAACATAATATCATGATCAAAGTGAAGTACCTTTAAAGAAAAAAAATATAAGAAAGTGAACAATGGTCACCTTTGATTTCCTGAAAAGGGGGATGGAAAAAATTTTTTTCCCAAATTAAAGGGGTGTTTTCCTTTTGCCTTTTTAAGAATTCCATGTCACTAAAAAGCGATTTATTATGTAAAAACCAAAATCCGGTTTGTGTTTGCTGGGGGGTCGGGAAAGGGGGAGTGCGGGGGGCCCTTTGGGGGCCCGGTAGAAAGGGGACGGCCTCAAGCCCAAGGACCCAGGAGTGCCCCTACCTTTTCCCATCCTCGGGGCTCGGCGCAGAAGGGTGAATTTTTGCATGTTTATCTTCAAGGTGAGGCCTAAAAACTTGAAAAACTGGCCCCCGCACATTTTTGACTTTTAAAGTCACAAAAAAAAACCCTTTTTTTTTTCGCATAGAATTTATTTCAAACCCAAAGAGAAATTCTTTTTTTTAATATTATCCCCTTAAATCAAAAAAGGTTTCATTATGCACGGGAATTAATTTAACCCAAAATAACAAAAATTCACTTGCACCATGGGGAGGTGGTGAGGACGGGAGCGGGGGCGGCCTTAAACGGAAAAGGAAGATCGACGCAGGGGACGAGACGGACTGGACCCGGCAAGAACCCTTTTCAGAAGGGCGACGCCATATCGGCAAGAGGTGAGCTAAAAGGGCTTTTGGGGGGCGTCGAGTATTAATGCCTCCCCTTTCTTGTTAAGAACAACCGGTTAGGAGTGACTAGTGGATGAGAAAATTATTAAGGGAGAAAAGGAAAGTTTTACTTTTGGGTCAGAGCCCCTTGCATCTATTGTAACACTTGTAAAAAATGTAACTTTCTTGTATAGGACGTGTAAAAAATACACGCTCAGACTCTTTCCCTGTACTGTTTATCTGACAAAACATTATTTTCGTATGTGATAACAGTGATGACAGGCTCATTATTTACGTAACATCATAATCAATTTATTAAACTGTTTCGTCTCCAAGTAGATCAGCAATGGAACCTCTGGAAATAAAATTAAAGCTTTACCTTTCTCTTTCAGTATCAACAATATCTGCCAAAAAATAGAAAATTATCATTAAAGGATATCCAAATTACTCTCATGTTGTTCACCACGGTGTAATGACACAGGTAAATATATTGTAAACATGGTGCGTCTCTTAACAAGAACACAGCATTTAGAGCATAACCAAAACCTCTCCGTCGGAACCATTGATACTACTGTTGTACTCCCTTTGCTTTCCACCAATGGTACACAGCGGAAGTGGAGTGCCAACTGTTGTTTTAACTTTGGATTCCTTGGTCGAATCGGGTCGCTTTTAAAACGCTCATGGCACATAGACATTACAAAAATATTTAGGATGAACCTTAAATGTCGGCAGTTATACATTATGCCTATAAAGAGCATCACACTAGCAAATACGAACGCTCTATTACATCCTCCTCTACGTATCTCGTCACAAGATTTTCTTCCCGGGATCTCTTTCCATAGCTGAACCATTTTTTAGTAACGTTCCTTTCGAAAAACATATCGAAGGCGTGGCATGGGGTGTCCTAATTATCTACCCCTACTCAATCTACTAGGCCCTATCGCACTTGCACTTTTTCCGTCATTTTTACGATTCCGCATGGATTCGAGGCCTGTTCTATTGACTGATCTAGTGTTACAGAAGATCTATACTACTAAAAACCCTTTTTATGATGAATTAAAAAAAAAAGTTCGTGTACAACCCGCCCATAAATTTCAGAATGCTTCTTTTACAATAGTAGCCCTTTTATATCTATCTATCTATCTATCAAACAAATCAATTGCCATCCCCCCGTTTAACGAACACTTGGCGCCATGTTTACATCCTGTAATTGACTGGGTTTTGGGGGGGCTGACCAAGGATCCTTCTCCCGGGGAGGAGTTATTGAGGAATTATTGTTGAGGCAAAAAATATTTTTTAAAACCACCCTACGTTTTATTATTTTTTACACATTTTTTATTGTTTAAAATTCCGGTTGTTGTCATAATCCACCCCAAAAACTCGATAGGTTATTTTTATTTTATTTTTTTATATATAATATTTTATTTATTTAAATATGTGTGGGTGGTAGGTGGGGGTGGTTTGGTTGGGTGAGGTTGGGTTTTTGTTGGGGGGGTTGGGAAGGAGGCCCCCCAACAGGGCCACTTCGAGAAAAATTTTCCAAACAACCCCAACACCCCAAAAACAAAACCCCCCAGATATTTTCCCAGAGTTGAGTGCCAAAGCCAGTGTTGAAAAACCCCCCCACCCCCCTAATTTACCCAATGACTATTTTACCGTTTTGATTGTTTGAAATATAGAGTATATACATGTTCTCCTGATCTGAAACTTTGTTGATGTTTCAATAAGTTCCTCGCCAAGCAGTGATAATTATTGTGAAATTAAAGGAAAATAAATGGAAACATGCTATGAAGCTAAAAGGATCGGTGACCTGGAAATAGTGAAAATCTGATTCACTTATGTACGGAAATTTCAAACTCCTGATTCATAGAATACACACCTGTAAAGTAAACAAGAGTAAGTAGACAGAACCGATAAATAACGAAACATAAAACATAATGATAAAGACCCTCAGCAATAACGATAACAAATTAAATATATTAACGATGTTCAACTTTGAAATAATAAATTTTAATGAAAAAACGGTGCCTCCTCAAATAGTTAAAGTAGATCTAAAACTAAAGCCTAGGCACTAAAATAAAGCATATAATTCTGATAAACGAGGTTCCCTTACCAGAGGATTTGTTTACCAACAAATCAGAGCAGGTATGCATGCCCATTCTAAAGAGGAAACGAGCGGTTTGACCCGACCGATAAATACCCCGCGCACGGTGGCGCTAGTTTGACTGTTACCGGAGGAATTTCATACAAAAGTTGTTATGAACGATCGCAGAGGGATTTTTCTTAAATACTATTATCTGCCGCCCACAAAACTGTTGGGCGAAGGATTAAGAGAAAGCAACGATATTCACTTACGCCTCTTGTCGTGGTTCCCCCGTACCTGGTAAGATGTGAGACATTGGAGAGGAAATCGAACAGAATTAACAGATTCTTATTTACGCCTGAGTATAGTCGAGACTATACTCAGGCGTGTCACCTCCACCGCAGCGTCCGCAGGGTTCCCGCGCATATCTGACGTCCATTTACACGATATAATTACATTGTGCGGTTAAAGTCATATTCCAGGTGACTGCGGACTTAGTCAACTCCTTTTGTGTAAAGTGGGGTGGGGTTCTCAGAGAGAAAGGGGGATGGGAGACAAAGGTAAGGAATAAGGGAGGAGGTGGGTGAATTTAAGGAGGAAGAGCGAGAAGGGGAAGTGAGAGGGATGAGATGAAGGCCTTAAAGTGGGAGAGGAGTGAGAGGAAAAGGGAATGATAGAGGAAGAGGGAAAGGATGAGGAGAGGGGAGGGGAGGTGAAAGGTAGGAGGAGGAAGGTGAAAGAAAAGAGGAGTACCTCTTATTTTTTCCATGGAATTCCACGGGTTCCGGCAAGTAAACTCATAATAAACTTATAATTATCGTATTGACAAATGGCTAACTCCTCACCATGAAAATATATTTTGATAACTTGAAGCAGGTAAACACACTGTAAATACCAAGATCTTTTAGTTTCATAGAGGATTTACCAATTCTGAGGAATTACAAGTAAACAAATAGAACAATCTACAAGTTTATTCATAGATATAAATATAGATATAAAGTTTTCAAAAAATATTTGAATGTTCTATTTCCAGTCACCTTCCCATACACTTTTAGTTCACTTTAGGTTCTTTAGTTTATAAGAATACATATAAATGAAGGCAAGACACTAATCCCATTCACTGCATGACCGAGGCGTAATCTTGAAGTGGCCACGTGGAATTTGGATGGTCCCATCATCTTCATAAAAAAATAAAAGAATGAAGCCTCCGTGCCTGGCCCTCGGCACAAGTAGGTTCTGCAGCCTGTCTGGCGAAAATATAATATTGTTCATATACATTGTACAATTAAGAACAGATTCTTAGCAAAGAAATACAACAATTCCCAAAACTTGGATGGGCGGAGAACCTCACCTTACGGCTATGGTCGAGTAGAGTGAGGACCCCCCAAGCCCTCAACCCAACAACCAAACTCAGGATTGAACCTGGATTCGAACCGTGATTCGACCACCGAACCTGGATTCAACCACCGAATCCATAGCGAAACACCACGCAATGTAGCCGAAACAATTTAATAAAGGATAATAACCGCATATTCACACACACAAATGCCCTACACGCACAACGCCTGCGAATTTATTGTTTCAAAAATACTGGATATAATAGTGTACCAACTATACACCTTTCTTCTGAAGCAAGCAGGCCTTCAAATGAGTTTATAAATTGGTTTTTGAGATTGGAGGTTTGGTGATGTCCTTCTTTGGGTAAAGCATGCACTTCATATTCTTTCCTTCAATTCTGATTATTTTGCATAATGTTTCATCGGGCAACGAGTGCATTTTTGTGTTTTACCAGTTTACCGTCATATCCGTCATGTGCTTCACAGCTTCATTGTTGCATCACTGAGAGTGAGATGATAGCAGTTAGCGATGATAGCCACTGGTTTTCCTCACATACACGTGTCTGTTGGCGGCAATCTTTGCAAATGTATATAAACTGTATTTCGAAAACATGTGCTAAAATATCAAATACTTAAAGGATATTGTTTTTGTTTGACTAGAGTATAACATCCAAATGCAATATTTTAAAAATACTTATTAATGTTTTTTTTTTTTCAGATACACTACTTCCCGTTTCTGACATTTAAACTTTTGCACTGGGGAAGACATTACACTACATCCAGGGAGTATAGACTGATATAGTCTATAACCCTATAAAAGAAGAAAGAAGACATTACACTACATCTAGTCATGTCAAGGACTAAAAAGCCTAGGTTACAGACTGCCCATATATATATATGTATATATGCATACATATATACAAGCATGTATATCTATATATATACATATGTAGATATATAATATATATAGATATAGATATATAATATATATACATAGATATATATGTATATATATATATATATAATATATATATATATAAAATATATATATGTATATATAATTATATAATATATATATATATATATATATATATATATATATATATGATATATAATATATATATATGCATAACACACACACACGCACACCCCACACACACACACACACACACACACACACACACACACACACACACACACACACACACACACACACACACACACACACACATATATATATATATATAATATAATATAAATATATATATATATATATATATATATATATATATATATATTTCGTCACGCTATTCGTCATGGGCTTGGGCCTTGGCCTCATTGTGTTATCTGTAACCCAATCTGTTACTGTCTCCGGCATATATATAACCTGCCCATTGCCATTTCTTCTTTTTGATGCTCCTAAGTATGCTTCCACTTTTGTCTGTTCCCTGATCCACGTCGCCCTCATGCGATCTCTTAGGCTAATTCAAAGCATCAACCTTTCCATTCCTCTCTGGGAACTTAATAGTTTCCTCTCCAGTAACTTGGTTGTAGTTCGTGTTTCTGATCCATGTGTTATGACTGACACATATTTAAACATATTGGCAAGGAACCTCTTAGTAAATTACCATGTCTACCGAAGGCGCTCCAGTCTAGACTGATGCGTTAATTTATTTCCTCTTCGCTAGATTTGTTTGTCTGTATGATTTGTCATATCTATCTATCCATCCATCTATCTATCTATCTATCTATCTATCTATCTATCTATCTATCTATCTATCTATCTATCTATCTATCTATCTATCTATCTATCTATCTATTATATATATATATATATATATATATATATATATATATATATATATATATATATATATATATACTTGACCACTACCTCTAGTGCTTCGCCTTGTACATTTGTCAGTTCGAACTGAATTTTACTGTTGAACATGACCTTAGTCTTTTTCCTGTTCATCCTAAGTCCAACGTTCAGACTTTCTCTATTCAGATCGTTTATTAATTGCTGCAGTTCATTCGATGACTCGCTGAAGAGAGCAATATCATCTGCAAATCTTTGATTTTTTAGCTATTCGTCTCCTAATTTGATACCCTTTCCGTTCCATTCTAGCTTCTTGAATATTTCCTCAAGGCAAGCTGTAAACAGTTTTGGTGAGATGGTGTCGCCCTGTCCAACACCTTTTTTAATTGGCATTTTATCCGTTTCTCTGTGGAGCTTGATGGTTCCTGTCCTATCTTCGTATATATATTTTTTTTCAATAATTTACAATAGACTTCCTCTACTCTTTTTCTTCGAATAGTTTCAATTGCTGCTGGTATTTGAACAGTCAAATGCCCTTTCGTAATCGATGAATGCCTTACACAGGGGTTTCCTATATTCTTATTTGGGTTAGTATGTGGATGGGGTCTGTCGTTGAGAATCCATAGCGGAAACCTGCCTGTTCTCTAGGCTGGTTTGAATCTAGAGTGTCAGAGCTGCGAGCTGCGATGACTTTTGCGAACAGTTTGTAAAGAATTGAAAGAAGGCTTATGGATTAGTAGTCTTTTATCCTTTATATTCCCTCTTTTATGTGTCCAAATAATTGTTAAATTTTTCGTTTTGCACTTATAAGGCATTTGTTGTGAAGATTAGCTAGTTTCAGTGTTACAATTTCCCCTGCATCTAATATAAGGTTTATATTAATTCCGTCTTCACCTGGTGTTTTGCTTCTCTTCATGCCTTTAAGTCTTCTTTTAATTTCTTCTGTTGTGATGTCAGGTACGTCTCTAGTTAACGTGCTTGCTTTTATCCGTGGCTATTCAAATGAATTATAAAAAAAACTGTAAAAGTCTTCTACTACTTTAATGTTTTTCGTTTTGTTATGTCAATTCTCCGTCTGGTTTCTTTTTTGCTTATATTGTTTCTTCCTTTTTCTAGTCTCCTTTTAGCTATTTTCATGCTGGGACTCGAAATCACCATTTCATTTATTATTTTTATTAATTTCGTACTCTTCCCCCTTCTAATTTTTGTCTTTTCAGTTTTTAGCTAATTCATTTTTTCCCCGTTTGACGTATTTTCAGCTGCTTTTGCTAAACGTTCGTTCTCCCCGGGCTGGGTTTCTAGTATTCTTCCCTAACTTCAAGTGCTCTTCCCTTTCCCGTCTTGCTTTTTTTTTTGGCCGTGTTGGTCCTCGTCGCTGGGCGGTTCTGTTTTTGGGTTGGGCTGTTCTGTTCGCTTTCTTTCTGGGGTTTTCTTCGCCCCCGCCCCTTCTATGGTCGCTCCACATTTTCTTTATTAATAAATCATCACTAGATGCAGGTTTAAGCCACCACCACCACAACCACACACACACACACAAACCCCCACACATATATATATATATTATATAATATTATTAATATTATATATATATATATATAATATATAAAAATATATAAAAAATATATATTATATAATATATATATAAAATATAATATATATATATAATATATTATATATAAAAAAAATATATAATATATAATTATTATATATATTTATTTATTATAAAATATAAAAATTAAAATTATAAATAATTATAAAAATTTATAATTTATATTAATATATATATTTTTATATAATATATTTATAATATTATATAAAAATATTAAAAATATATTATATTATTTTTTATATATAATATATATATATATTATATATAATTATATTAAAAATATAAAATATTTATATTATATATAATTATATTTATTTATATATTTTTATATATATATATTAAAAAAAATTAAAAAAATATATTAAAAAATTTTTTTTATTTTTAATATATAATATAATTTATAATATATATATAATATTATATATTTTATATTATATATATATATATAATATATAATATATTATAATTTTTTAATATTTTATATTATAATATATATATATATAATATTATATATTTTAAATATATATATATTAATTTTATTATATATATTATATATATAATTTTTTTTTATATTTTAAAAATTAAAATTTTAAAAATTATTTTTCCATTTTATACTATTATTTATATATAATATTTTACTTTTATTTTTTCAATTATATAATATAAAATATACATAAAATACTTTTTTAAAATTTTTATTTAAAAATTTATAAATTTCAAAAAATTTTAAAAATTAAAATTTTTTATTATTTATTAATTAATATATATTTTTTATTTTTAATTTTATATTAATTTTTATTAAAAAAAATTTTATAAAAAAAAATTTTATATTATTTTAAAAATATCCATTATAAAAATTATTTTTTGTATTATAAATAAAATTTTAATAAAAATAAAAATTTTAATAAAAATTTAATTTTTTTAAAATACCTTATTTTTTTAATTTATATATTATAAAAATGGTGGGTGTTAATTGAAAAAAAAGCACAAAGAAAAACGTTACTATCTCTTTTTTCTAATCTTTATTTGACTTTAAAAATATTATTTTCGGGGGTGGACGGGGCCCGAAAACCGGGTGGGCGAAGAACAGAACCCATGACCCCGGGGATCTGTTTTTGATTGGGCCTTTTTAAAAAAGGGAGGCCCACGGCCGGTTTTCCCTGAATCGGCTTGGGTCCCCTTAAAAAAGACCGCCCCTTTTTTGTTGCCGTGCAGGGCCCAAAAGGTTTGGGGCCCCTCCTATACCTTCCATCCTTTTTGGTTTTAAAAGATAAAACTTGGGGAAAAACCCGGGAAAAGGACCCAGCCCTGCGGTTCTGGCAATTTTTCCCCCGCGGGAAAAGGGGTTTTTTGGGTTTTTTGGGGGCCTTTAGAAGGGCTGCCCTGGGCAAAGTTGCCCCCTTTGAGAAACGGCTGGAAAAAGGGACCTTTTAACCTTCCCCCCCTTTTTTCTTTAAGGGGCGATAGGGGGGGATCCCGAAAGGGTCGGGGGGGCGCCGGGGGGTAGCAGCCCCCAAGAAGACCAGCCCCTGATTGGGTTTTGAGGGATTTTTTCCCCCCCGGTATGAATTCCCTGGGTTTGCTTTTCCGGAGGTAAAGGAATTTTTATGGACAGGTTCGGTTCCCCCCCTACCTCCTTTTTCCTAGGAATTTGGTTTTAGGAAAAAAGGAATTCGGTAAACCCCCCACCCTGCCAAAAAACCCCCTGCGGGGATTGCCTTCCCTCCTCCTTTACGGTGTGAAATTTGTCTTTGTTGGCGGGTCGGGGCCCCGAGGACCTTTTTTTAAAAGGGGGTACAGGAACCCCCTTTTCAGGTTACCAGGTTTGTTTTCAGGAAAAAAAAAAAAAAAAAAACCTTTTGATGGGAAAATCCTGGAAAAATTTATTTTCCCCCCACTGGTGAAAAGCTGTGGGGCTTTTCAGGGGGATAAAAGGAATTTTACGGAAAGGTGGGCCCCCCCCACTTACTTTTTTTTTTTTTTTTTTTTTTCCCCCCCTCCAAAGAGTGAAAAAAAACACCCCCCCCCTTTTTTTTTTTTTTGGGGGGGGCCCGGGGGGGCCCCCCCCCGAGGGAAAAAAAAAAAAAAAAAAAAAGGAAAACCCCCAAAAAAAAAAAAAAACAATTGGGGTTTTCCCCCCCCCCCCCCCCAAAAAACCCTTTTTTTTTTAAAAAAGGGTACAGGTCCCCTCCGAGGAGCGGAAGGAACCCTAAAAAAGTGAAAGGCCCCTTCCTCACTGAGGGGGGAGCAAATGTTCCCATAAATGATGTCCTGTAGGTGGAAGGGCATCCCCGGGGATACTCCCAGGGGTTGCACCTACCCACGTGTTTGCCGTGCGGGGCCCCCTTTTTAGTTTGGGAACGGGAGTCCGGAGGTTAGCGATGCTGTGCACGGTACGCCCTGGGGCTACAACACGCCTTTTGGTCCTTATTCTGGCAAGACGGGCGCCTATCCGGGCCCGGTAGTCAATCGGCGGGTTCCCTCGGGAGCAGGGCGAGTCATCTGCCGTTTACCCCACCGTCCGTGTGTACCAGTGAAATGGGCTATTGGCTGCGTATATCCACTATCACCTCTGTTACTGTTAGACATTGGTTCTAGCACTCATTTCCCCCTTTTTTTGGACCCCGTGGTGGGGGGGGGCGTGAGTGGATGAAGCACTCCCAAGTCAGGGAAAAATTTAAAACCCAAATCCCCAAGACAGACCTTACTGTTGACGACCGGGCAAGGCCCAGACCACGGCACCCCCCTGAAGCCTTACGTGCCCCCGGGGGCAAAAAAAAAACCCCGAGCACAGGATGACATTTCCCCTCCCTGCTCCCAAAGGGGGGGGAAAAAGACAAATAAATCAGTACAAACATGTCTGTCCCCCAATTGTCCAACAATGGCCTCTCGGGCCCCTCCGGGCCCGCCCCAGACCGGGAAAGTCTCTGGCCCCCTAAAACGCCCCCACTGACTAACGGGAGCACCAGCTGAACCACCCAAACAGCGGGTGCCTCCAGAGCAACCCCCAAACCCGAAAGGGGGACCGAAAGGGCCGACCCGGGAGCCCCGACTCTGATGCGAGTTGGACCCCAAGGGCTTTTCCCGCAATTAAAGGTCCCCTTTAAACCCAAAGGCTTCGAAAATGCCTCCCAAATGGAAAGGGCATTGGGAGCCACCCAAAAATCCGGCTGTCGACCCGGGGTTTTGCGCGAATCGGGGCATGATCATCGTGCCCAAAGATAAAGCCCCCCTTTTTTTTCCTGCAGGAGAAAAAGGTTAAAAGATGGGGGAAAGTGCCCCTCTCGCACTGAACCCCCGGGAGAAGAGAGTAAAATTTGGTGCTATTTTGGCTTCTAGTCTCATACGATGGGAGGTGTCACACCCCACAGGTCGTGGAGGCTTCAAAGGGGGAAGACCCCAACCAGGAAAAGTCCTGGTGACCATGAAAGGTCCCCCAAGCTCCCCCCTTGACTGGGAAAACTGGGGTACCTATCACCTACGCACTTTGTCCCTGAACCATTGATGTTTAAAGTGCCAGAAGAGGACACCACGGCTAACTGTACACCCAAAGCCAAAATGTGGTGTCTGTAGCAAGCCACATACGAGGTGTGCATAAAGGCACAAAAAAGAAAAAAGGGAAAAAACCCCCAAAGTCCTAACTGTCCAAGAGGCATCACCCGGGACCCGGGCTTGCTCGTCGGGAAAGAGGCGGCCCTCAAACGGCAAGAGGTTGCTAAGAAGCGACCAGACTTTTTTCCTCCCCCCCCCGGCCCCTAGTTGGGGGGGGAAAAAAAGTAAAAAGGTTTTCCCGCCCCTCCAAAAGGGGAAGGAAGCTGCCCCCCAGCCGAAACCGGAGATCTCCGAAAACCGGATTCCCCCCAATGAAGAAAGTGAAGGGGAAACCCAAAGGGAAAAAAGGTTCCAACGCACACAGGGTCCCCCCCAGACCCGAAACATGTTCTTTGACGAGGGGGGCATGTCGTCTGATCATCTGTGTCCAGCAGTGCAGTATCCTTTTCCAGGACGAGGAAGAGGCGGGTAAGGCAGTCAATGTTGCCCTGAGACACTCAAAGACCGGAAAAGGGATAAGGGAAGGAAATGGGAAGGGCCAAAACAGCCCAAACCTCTCCCTCCCCAGGGCGAGACTCCCCCCCCTCTCCAAGCCAGGCTATGCCCCCCAGCAGGCCTAGCCAGGCTATGCCCTCACAGGCAGAGCCTAAACCCGGGTGATTTAGGCCACAAGCCCAAACAGAAAACTGAGCCTGCCCCGGCAAGGCCCCCAAAGCCAGAAACAGCCGGCCCAGAAAAAGCCAAAAAAACGAAAGTCGAAACTACCACAGGCTCTCCACCCCCCCGTGGATCCAGGGATACCTGACAGCCGAAAGAGACCCTCAAGCAGTGAGGTCTCCAATGAGTTTTTAGCTCCGACCTCAACCCCAATTGACGATTTTGATGTAAAATACAATTAGTACTCAAACACGCAATCTAAATATTTTGCAGTGGGGAAAATCTGTGGCTTCCTCAAGGGTGCCACCCCCACGCAAAAGTGCGATCAAAAGGGGATTGACAGTCTGCCCGAAAATTATCAGCGGAAGCTGTTCGCTTTCAGGGTACACGTCTACGCCTCCACGTTTCCCATGGCAAAAGAGGCCCAATGACCCTGGGGAACGCAACAATTCCCTGCTCCGCAATGCCGATGCCCGCACTGTGGAGAGATGTTAAAACTCTTGCCGTCGAGATTCAACTGGCCGGGGGTCCCCTGAAAATTTACAACGTGTACAGCAGGCCACACTGTATGTTAACATCAGCCCGGTATGTGCTTTCCCCAGCACACACCGAGTGATCATAGGGGGAGATTCATGCACACCCCCCCTCCTGGCTCCCTGCGGGCACCGGATGCGGTGGCCCCTCACTGCCAACGTGCTCGAGACATTCCTGAGATCGCTCTCCTCAACAGCCAGGGGCCAAAGCATGTAAGGAGGGGCCTAGACCTCACCCTGGCCCCTGTGCCTCTGGTTTAGAGGATTGGTGGCGTGTGATGAGACCCTCATAGTGACCATTATGGCACTATACAACCCTCGGAAGGGCCCAGCCGAAACCCCGACCGAATCCAAGATGGAAAAAAGACAAGGCCAAATGGCGGCCTTCCAGGCGCCTTGGGCCCCCTGTCTGAGAAGCAATGAACCCCCACAGAGCGAAAAAGTGGAAATGTACAACAGACTTGTAATGCCATGAGAGGCAGCCTCACTGACCATACCCAAAACTCGGGTGGGCGGAGTCCAAGGACGCCTGGGACTTTAATGACGAGATTAGGGGGGAACACAGGGGAAAAAATGGGCCCAAACATTTCCGAAGGCCCCCAAAAACCCCGACAACCCAGCCCCCTAAGGGAGGCTTTTTGAGGGGTGCCAAGGAAAATGCCACAGAGTGAGGCGGAAAAGTGGGTGGATGGTGTGAGTCTTTCGTCATGTCCACCCTCTCAGAGCTATGGCAAGGGTCAAACGAGCCACCACCCCAGCCCCCCGATGCACGCACCACACCCCCAGGCAGAGGCCCAAAAGACTGGCGCAAGGTTCTCTGCAGACGAGCAGCGACATCTGCCAGCCGAACTGAGGGCAAGAAAAAAAACGCCTACAACCCGACAGACTTGCTCAATCAGAGAAAGGGCAGCCCAACCCAAACTCAGACGTTACTTTTTTCTGAGGGAACTAAAAGATGCACAAAACCAGTTGCAACTCAGCCCCGGGCGAGACGGGTTTTTTTCGTACCCCATCCCTTTCCCCCCTGGGACTGGTAGGTTTAGCTGATTCCTGCAACTCATCAAAAGTCTTGGAAACTTACTCTACCCCCGAGCTGGAAAGGGTACCATAGTTCCCACCCTAAACCAAAGGAGCCGGGGGAATTTCCGCCCCATCTCTCTCCTCAGCTGTCTGGCCAGACTGCCCAAGGATGGTACTGAACCGGCTCCAAAGGAAAAAGGGAGCCCCCACCCAACACCTCCCCGGGGTTCCCCGGGGCATGAGCACAGCGCCAGCATAGCCCCTTGAGCACAAAAACACAGGGGCATCTGTGGCAGTATTCCTTTACCTGGAGAAGCTTTTGAAATTTGGGAAGTCCCTTCCATTCAGGAGAGCGATCCAAAAAAAAATCAGAGGTAAAATCTTGGCTTGGATAGGGACTACTTACAATAGAACAGCCAGATCAAATTCCAAGGGCACCTATCACGACAGCACTAGAAAATGGAACGCCACAGGGTGGGGTTCTCAGTCCACCCTTTTTAACACACTAATGTCCTTATCCTCAACATAAACCTCCCTGGGGTGCAAGATCATCTCATGCAGACGATCTTTCTATCATCTCCACTGGGGCACCTGCCAACCAAGCCCCGTTGTTGGACTTGTACCGAGGAGGTTGCAGGGCAGGGGCTAAAGATTCTGCAGCCAAATCCAAAACCCTGGCTCTGAGGGGGGCAGAGGTTAAGACACAATCGAAAAACCAGGGAAAGGACTTGGAGGGGTTCAGAATACCTGTACCTTTTGGGGAAGGATAGACCGGACCCTCTCCCTTCCCCCAGGAGGGCCAGTACCCGCTTGACCGAACAAAGGCAAGACGTCTGTCATGAGAGCAATATGGAAGATGCATAGGGCCAGAAAGAGTACTAAGATCATTCTACGTACATCTGTAGGCCCCTTGTAGACTTGCCCCCCCTCGCTCTGATTGGCATCAAGAGAAAATATAAAAACCGTTTGGGGACAGTCCCAAAAAGAAGCCGCCAGGGTCTTCTGGGTCCCCAAATTTGGGGAAAGGGCCTCAACCTCCATGGAGACAACCTTCTTCCCCTGGCCCCCACGAATTTATCTAACGGCAGCCCAATTTTATCAAAAGGGCTCCCGGCCCCAGGAACACAAGCCTAAGACACAAAAATTTTAGACGCCCCAGAAAAAGATAACGGCTGTTGCAAAAAACTCCCGGCTGTCTCACACAGCCAGGGGGCTAATACGCACCAGCTCAAAAAACACTACGGCCAAGGGGATGGGCTCCCCACCCCTGACTTGTCGAAGCTCCGCCGTGGGGCCCAAAACCCCATAGAGTTTCGGGGCATGAACTGGCACCAAAAGAGGAATATTTATACGCCTAGCCTAAAAGGGAAAACCCTGAGGGTCATTGTAACCATCACCCCTCCGGGGGGCCAACATTTACACAGACGGATCGGCGATCCCCTTTACCCACCTGCAGGCGCCAGCTTCGCACAAGGGATACCCCAATATCCATGAGGGGCAAACAACGCCTCCCGCTACAGGCAGAGGCGTTGCTATCTGGGAGCACTGAGACACGCGTCCCCTGGGGAAGGACACGTGGTCCCTCACCGACCCAAAGGAGCCGTCGCTGTCTTCACAGCGCTCACCCACGACCATCTCCTCCTACAACCCTCGGACAATAACACAAAGGGTGCTTTCTCAGGGAAAAAATTTTCATAAAATGGGTTCCCCGCCATATAGGGATCGAGGGTGACTTCTGCAGTTAGCCGAAATCGGGCCGGGTATGCCCCCCCAAACCCCTGATAAAACTCAGAGCCCAAAAAACTTAGGGGGAATTACGGTGGCAGCCAAAATCCCCCTCCCGCGCTTCACAGAGAGGAAACGAACATTCCCCCTCGGGCCCGCTGGTATCAGAGCCACAGCATGAACCACGGACTCTCTGAAATAAACAACAGAGGTCCGAAGTCATTCTGCACAGAAGCGCCTAGGGTTACCACTGGATGGCAGATTTTAAAACCATAGAAAGTTAAAGAGGGGTTGATGATTGCGGCGAGCCGAACGCCACACTGATAACCCACTTGGAAATTGCGTGCACCGCAAATTTCCCAAACAACCCCCGAAAACCCGCCGTCGTGCTTAAGAGATTTGCAATGCTTTTCCCACGGGTACAGGGCGCCTGCTGGGAAACCCCCGCCAGGTAAGCACCGAGGAGACCAAAAAATGAACGCCTAAAAAGCTGAACAGGGCCCGGGCCCTAAATAAAGGGCCCGGGCGAACCCGAAATTCGCAAATCTCAAACAGCAAACAAGCCTCCATTCTTCGCCCAGGCCCCTACTCACCCCTGCCGGAGTTGTATAGTTTGAGTCAACATCGACTGAAGGTGGCCCTCGATAGTAAATACGTAATAATTGTATGTACACACACCACCCCCACCCACACACACACACACATACATACTATCCATGATAGTGTAAAAAAACTTTTCCAAATCTAACATGAAAAAGGCTTTGCCTTTTTTTAGTTAGCAATCCGCCCCAAAATTCGCCTTTTCATGTTAGCAATCGCCCCAACCTTTTATGGATTTTTATTCATATGGGTTAAATTCTTGGTTTGTTTTTCCAAAATCTTTTCACAAATTTTCTGTATTTTTATACTGGTTCCTAACTTGTACTGGGGGGTCGATTACTTTCCCGGGCCCGATCTGTTATTTAATAGTTTTGCTTCCATTTTCCAGTAAATCCATGAAGAATTTTCACTCTGGAGGCATTTGGATAACGTCGTTACTAAACTTTGTATTTTTTCACCCTTTGCAAACGTATTCAATAGCTACCCGGGCTTTTGTTTTTTTGTAAATCATCAAAGAAAAAGGGAAATATAATGGTGCCCGAACGATCCTTGGGGTACTCCCTAGTTTTTTTCTTCTCCATATTGAGTGCTTTCCCACTTATTCCCGTGCACATTTGTCTTTCACTGGGGAAAGCCTTTCATCCATTCATGAAGTTTGCCACCTAGGTGTTCTAATTTTGATAATAGTCTTTTTAAAAGCATTTTTAATGTCTAAGTACACAAAATTCACTAAGCCGCCTCTTCCAAACAATATTTCAGAACTGTAATAAAAACTGTGGAATCTGCTACAAATGACCTACCAGATTACTGATATGATATCAATATTATGCTTTTCAATTATTCATTTCTAGAAGCTTACATGTTATAATGGTTAACGAACTAGCCACCGCTCTTATTGCAAAAGTAATCTTAAAATATCTTGCTGTCAATAGCACCTACTGGGCGCAAAATATTTCAAGACTTCCTTTAAAAATCTTTTTTAATTTCTGTTTAACGGAACTTCTTCAAACGCATTTTTGACGAGAAATTCAAGCATGCTATGGTTTGGATCGGTTTGTTTCGTCTTGGGCCCAATTCGTCAGAAAGTCCCGAGGCTCGACACCCAACGGAAATCGTGGAAGAAAGAAATGACGCTGTTAGTAAAGATAGAGGATTGTGAGAATACATCTTTTCTCGCCTGAAGAAGATAAAGGATAAGAATTTAAAGAAATTAGAATTTCAAAAAATCATTTACATATGTAGCTCAAACTATGAAGAAATACACACATATAGAGCAACAGTTTAACGGGACAATATCTACTGTTCATAGCAAAGCTAGGTCTTTCAGTCTTCTAGAACAGTGGTCCCCAACGTTTTCTGGTCGTTAGAGTTGGTTAGAGCATCGGACTCAAGACGGTTACGACGGCAATCTGAGTTCGAGGTTCGATCACCGGCCGGCGCGTTGTTCCCTTGGGGAAAGGAACTTCACCTCGATGCCTCCCTAGCACTGGGAGGGCAAGCCACCCCAAGTCACGACGCCCCAAACCCGGGTAAAAGAGAGGGTTGGCGTCAAAAAGGCATCCCCCCATAAAAGATATCGACAGAACCTGATTCAAGCGCCCCTATAAATGGGAAAAAAAGCGAAAAAAAATGCTACTTTGGAATGGTCCATTTTGGGGGAACCACTGTTCAGAGCTACTAATATACCCCAAATTAATCCTTTTTGGTGGGGAAATATATCACAGACCCGGTTTTTCTATGGCATCGTCTACTAGCGGCAAAATAAGTATCAAGAAAATTTTTCATTCCATAATTATTTACGTGGGCCATGTGGCAGATTTTTTAAAATTGGACGTCATGAAGCTCAGCAAGCTTCCTTTTTGGAAATTAATCTAAAAATTCCCTTTAAAACCCCGTTAGAGATCTCTCTGGCCCCTCTGCTTGTCCCTTTCCTAACCCCTTTTTGGAAAAATTTCATTTCATTCTTCTGGTGAAAAGTGTGCGATATTCTGATTAATGTTTTTTGAAATGTAAATAATGATAAGTAAAGAAATGATAATGATAAGAAAAAAATGATAATGATAAAGATAATGATAATGATAATGTAATATAATGGAAATTGATAATGATAATGATAATGATAAGATAATATAATGATAAATAATGATAATATAATGATAAGATAATGATAAAAAATAATAATAAAATTTATTATATATATATATATAAAAAATATATATTAATATATATATATATATATTTATTTATATTAAAATAATATTGTTGTTGTATGTTGTAGTATGTAGTAGTATGTAGGGTGTATGATGTTATACTAATACTACAGATGTGTGTGTGTGGGTGTTTTTGTACACCACATATATATATATATATATATATATATATATATATATATATATATATGTCAAACCACACACCCCACACCAACCTCTGTATGTATGTATGTATTACTTTACATAATGCATACATACATACATCATACATTACATACATACTACATACATACATATATTATATATATATATAATATATATATAATTATATATAAAATATATATATATATTATACATATACATACATATCTGTTTTATACTTTATATATAATATATATTATATATATATATATATATAATATTTTAAAATTAAATAAAACAGAGAGGTATATAAATGTATATGTATATATGCAAATGTATATGTATGTATATCTGTATATATGTACACATATGAAGATATTTATATGCATGTATTTATATTTATATATGCGTATATGTATACATATGTAAATGTATATTGTAGCGTCGTCGTCTGGTCGTGTGTGCCCGACGCGCTATTAATATAATAGTCTACGTTCAAACTGGAAGGTAGCTCTGGCCGCTCGTTTCAACTCGTATTTCATTGTAATAAATTATTGCTTGGGTTTTTAAATACAATTATTTGCTTTTGGTTATCTCTATATTTTAAAAGTTTGACTGGTGGACTGCAGCATAGGATTATGATACTTAATTACCCGTTATTGATTTTAAAATAATAAGTTTACAAATATATATTTTTACTCGTGCCACAGAAAATGAAAGCTCTTTAGCTGTTCTTTCCTACTTGCGCCACACCACACAATACGGGAAATACTTTCAATGGTTATTTTCATAAAATCCGGGGGGGGGGGGTCAACGAGAGCGTATGTCCAGCCAGTCGTGAGCGTGAGCCCTGAACTCTCGCGCCCTTGAAAATCCCCTGACAGGGGGCACGACCTAGAACGGCTCTGATTGGCTGGAGCTACACGCCCGTTAACCTGATTGGGCTATACGTATTCGGGGGTACATCTTTTAGAAATAAATTTGAGTGGAATAGAATAACTAAAAATAAATTCAGTAAAAATGTGGCAATAAAAAGCCCTTACAAAACATATAAGTTAAAACATAATAGAAGAGAATAATAAAACTGTATACAAGAAAATAAAAAGTGTATGCTTAAAAAAAAAAAAAAATGTATGTAAATTGTTCACAGAGAACGGAAGTGGCCATTTTAGGCGGTATTCGTATTCTCCAGACAAGTAGATATGTCCGTATATGTAAAGATTAATATCCAGGTGGACCTCAGGGTACACTACATATATATATATATATACATATATATATAATTATGTATATATGAATGTATATATGTATATATATGTATTATGTATTGTATAAAATGCATATTTATATATGATAAGTATATGCGTATATATACAGTACATATATATACACAGTATGTATGTGTACACACACACACACACACAAAACACACACACCCCAACACCACACACACATATATATATATATAATAATATATATATATAATATATATATATATATATATATAATATAAAATATATATATTTTTTTTATATGTATATATATTCATTATATATGTATATATATGTAACACACACACACACACCCCACACACAACACACACACCACACCCCCCATATAATATATATATATAATTTTAAATATATATATAATATTTTATATATATATCATCTTTCAAAGAATGTGGACGAGGACTGTTAACCTGTTTATTATATGCATATTTTCGGAAATGCTTTAGGAAATGCCTCATTGTGAGACGTATCTCAGTCATCATTACTTTTCTCGCTCGCTTTCAAAATTGTGTACTTGATATGAAGGTCTCTACACGATGCACAGTCTCCGAATCATTATAGTTTTTTTCCCGTGTTTTAAAAAAATCATCAGATGCATCTTCACCACAATAAAGACTGCCATGAAGAAATAAAAATCCGCGTCCTTGACACCTCTATAATAGTCTGCGATCTGTAGAGGGTTTTCTGTCTTCGCTGAAAGCTTCAGCACTTTTTTTTTTTCGTATTCATTTTCTTACTTTTTCTTTTTTTGATCTTTGCGCACCTTTAGTTTCCGATAACCGAGCAACATACCAAAAAAATGTGTGAACATATTTTGTAGAAATTTGTTTGTAAAAAAACAAAACCTTAGATGGAGGGGTACTAAGTTAATATGTTATTAAATACTCGATATAAAGACGATAAAACAAACTGAAGCTCTCCGTAATTTTTTCCCTTATAATCACCATTTTTCGGGCCCTATTGTGTCTGTTTTCTATATACATATGTGTGGGTGTGTATATGAATATGTTACATACTAAAATATGTATATATATAACATATATATGTATAGATATAGTTCAACAGGCATTCATCCCACTGCAGGAGTTAGGCCTCTCTCAGTTCATCAATGAGAGGTCATTTGGCAGTACCAGCCTTACCTGATTGGTTTGCCCTTCCAAATTTAAACGCGGTTCAGCGTGCTACCATTAACGCCACGGCGGCGACTTCCCTTACGATAACTACGTTTGACCTCGCCGTGAGATCAACAGTCGCTGCGTACAAGGTCTATTTAAGTATACTTATATAGATCATCACTCGTGTTTGGGATTTTGTCAAACTCACACCTTGTCTATAACGCAGCAGCAACAAATCTATAAGTCTTGTGCCACAAGAACTACCCTGGAACACAGGGCCTCTTGTCTCACTTGACATTGTTGCTTCTGAGTTTTATAAAGTAAGGTCAAGTAAAAAATGTTTTTACAGATACTTTTGCACTTTCTAGTGCTTTGCCTGCACCTTCAATGCTCTTGATTTTGCAGGTGACACAAGATTACAGTAATCGTAGTCAGCACCCCACCTCAGACCGGCAACTCTCTACTGCACCAGGGTAGCCTTGCGGGCTTTGACCCCCGGTTAGGGAGGTCCAGTAGTCTGAGGCGTCGTTTGAAGCACGTTTTATTCTGAATTCTTTTCCTCTCTCCTGTGACTTTCCCTTTAGCCAACCGGAGTTTCCTTGTGGCCTCCGGTATTTGCTTGGGGGGGGGGGGGGCATCAAATTACCGTCCTTCGCTTAGGCAAGTTCGGCGGCAAAGAGGTGGGCCTCCACATAATTCGATCCCCTTTGGTACTGGAAACGCAACCAAGCTTCTGCTGGGGGGGGGGGCGGAAAAAATGCCTTACTCTCTTAGCTATTGATGTTAGGTTAATACCAAAATTGAGAGTTTTGATCCCTTCAGGACTACGGTTTCGGGCCAAGGAGTCGGGCCTGTTCCGATTCCCAGGATGGATGCAACCCCGGCTACCCCTTCTCCTCAAGGAGGAAAGGGGGGATCAATTCGACTCTGACAATGGAACCCTTACTAATAACAAACCTAGAAGACCTCTTTTCAAATTCCCTACCGAGAAAGCAAGGTTCACGAATTTTAATGCGTGAATGAAAATAATCGCTTTTGAATGTGAACCCCTTTATCATCAAATAAGTCCTTGATGGTCAAGGGACGGCGATTTTTATTTGTCAAACATTGTGGATGGAAGCCTCCTTGTTAAATTACAATATACTCCAGCTTAAAGGGTTTACTTAAGCTGACGCAAATTCATGATTTCAGAGTTAAATTAACTATCCCTATTGCCCAAAATCTGTAAGGAAGTACTTCACAGGAATTTGAAAGGCGGGGGGAAATTCTCGAGAGCATAATACGATACGTAGTGGACGTTCATTGTAGACCAAGGGATAGAATGGGGTAGCGGACAAAAGAATTGCTAGGAACG
>NC_051399.1:20901988-20904363 GCF_015228065.2 Penaeus monodon | reverse complement strand
TGAATTTTTTAAAAGAAAAAGATTACAAAAAAAATTTTTCCAAAAGTAATCTGTTTTATTAATGGTAAGAATTTTAGATTTATGTATTTTTTAAAAAAATTTTGCAAAAGGGAAAAACTATTTTTGGGTAAAAAAATGTTGCAAACATTCCATTATTTCATTTACCATAATTTTCTAAATTGGGGGGATTTTTTTGTGTAGATCTAAAACTGTTTGGATATGTTCCCTTTAAATCTTTAAATAGCAGTATTTAAAAACCCAGAAGAATTTACAAAATGTAAAAAAAAACATTTTTTGATTACAATTTAAATCTATTTAAGGGTAATATAATTATTGCAAAAATTAAAATTTCCCATAAAATTTTTTTAAAGTTTATTTTTTGTATCTGAAATAAAAAGTTCCATTTTCCCACTTTATTAAAATTTAACAGGCTTACCATGCCAGTTGAAAACTTTCCCCACTTTAGGGGCAATGAGGTTTCCCCTTTTTATAAAATGCCCAACTTTTAAAAACCCCCGTTTCCCGACCCCAGGCTCCCCTTTTTCCAGGGGCCCAAAACACGCAAAAAACTCCCCCCACCCAATGCCTAATATACAGTACCCCAAAATCAACCCAAGGGAATTTTCCCTCCCCCAGCCGTAAACCCAACACCTCTCCCCCCACAAGCCAACAAAAACCCACCCATCCTCCTTTATTAATTCCTTACGCCTTATTGCCCCCCCCCCCCCAAAACATACCTCCCTCAACCTACCACATCACCCCCCCGCCTTCACTCCCCCCTATCAACCCATTTTTGAATACCCTTTTTCACGCACCCAAATGGGCCCGATTTTTCTGATCCTCCCCCCGGCCCCCTACTTGACAACACCCTCTTCCAAAAACCCCAAAACAAGTAGTAAAGCTTTTTTCCGTAGCGACCCGACCCCCCCCCTCTTGTCACGTAACATCCGAAAACCAAAAAACATTAAAAAAAATAACAGACCTATATGGTAACCCCACCTTTGCAAAAACCCCCACCCAACCCCAATCTTGCCCGGAACATTTTAAATCTCCCCACAAAATTCCCCAATCTATGAAAAAATTTGGGTCGATTGGGAGAAGACCTACTTGCCTGTCTCAAGCTGATCAACCATACAATGTACTCCTTTCCCCCCCAAGGTCATCGAAAAACCACTAACATAGCCAAAATTTCCCTTCCCGGGACTGACTTCCCTTTAACGTTACAAGGGGGAAATCCCCCCTTTCGTCCCCCAAACCTCTCCCGTCAGTCCAAAAATTTTGGCGTCTGGGACCCCCACCCAACTTGCGTTCCCCCCAGTCCCATATTCCAACCTCCATCCCCATCTAACTGCCCCCCACCACATGGCCAACTGTGCGGCCCCCATAATGTTTTTATGGGGTGTCCCACCTAAAAATTTTGGTCTGAGGTACAACTCTAAATTTAAAATTGGACTCACACTACGTGAAGCCAGAAAAGAAGCACGTCGACTGGTTTCTCTCTTTACTCTTACTCCAAAATTTTCCCCAAAATTCTCCTAAACCCCCCCCCTACTTCAACCCCCCTTTCTACCTCCTCCTTCCCCAGTCAAACTTTTTTTCCCATCTTAAATCCAGACCTCCAATCTTACTACGATATTCAATCCCACTAAACCCCCAACCCTTCCCCTTCCCCCTCGCACCCCCGAAACAGACAGAAAAAACGTCCACCCCTTTCCCCACCCACAATCACCTCCCCCTTTCCTTTCTCCTATTTTGAGACACAGCCCCTCTTTCCCCACCCCAAAATCTTTCCCCCCCAAAAACTCCCAACCACTCAAAAAGAAACCTTTAAAAATATTCAGATTCCAAATGAAAACGACACTAAACCCTCCAACCTTACAATCTGCCCCTTTCCACACCCCAAGTAACTGTGATATCCCCCTTTCCCCCGATATCCCCTACACCCCAACCCTCCTCCCCCCCACACACCCCACCCCCCCCGACCCAAAAACCCCCCCCCAAAAACCCCCCCACCCCCCCCACCCCCCCTTATCCCTTCCCACCCCCCCCTGTACACACTGAATCCCTTATGTCACAAGTATCCCCTTCCTCAGACCCTCCTCTCCAATACCCCCCTTAAAACATAAAACACCATCCTCCCCCACTCAGCCCCTCCCCCTCCTATCCCACCCCTAGCTGTTCCCCCCAAAAATTCCCCAAACACTCACATCTATATCAGAAAGTAAACTATTTTTCTTGAAATTCGGGGTTTCCCGCTCCCACAGCCCTGCCCTTCGTCATTCCTTCCTCTTTAACCCACTTTGGGATCCTTCAAGAGCCTTTTCTTACCATCCCCCAAAACCCAACCCCCAATTTCTTTTTGTCTCTTCCCCCAC
>NC_051399.1:20884488-20886988 GCF_015228065.2 Penaeus monodon | reverse complement strand
CTAGGAGAACGGAAGAATGTGGAGGGAAAATTACAGATTGGGTAAAAAGAAAAAACTGGTCACCACAGATACCTGGTTTTCGTACACCCCACACGGGGCGTAGCAAAACGACTATTTTTTTTATTGTCCAAATACCGAAACGCAAAAAAAAAGAACGAGCATATTCGGATGCAGACGCAAAATTTTGATCACAATTAGTGAAAATAAAATTTGATTGTCCTTCTGAAAGTTTAGAAAAACGAAATGGCCCCATTTTTTAATCAATAATTCAGACCCAAACAGGAGGTACGATAAAAAATTTTTTTTTTTTTTATTACCCAAAGTTTTTAAAAAAAGACAGGGCCATCGTTTTTTTTGCCCTTTATGAGAACACCCCAAACAGAATGCTAAGCGTCCCCACAATGAAAAGAAGAAGCGCTATCGAGCTGGCCCACAAGAGTCAAAACCTGCTACGAAAAAGGGGTTTTTAAAAAAAGAACACCCTGGAATATGAAATAGGAAAAAACTTTAAAAGAAAGGGAGTAAGAAAACTAAAAAAAAGCGTCGCAGGAGAAAAAGTGAGAATTCAGTTTTAACCCCAAAAAGATGTCTAAAGGGTAAGAGAGATCATCACTAGTCAGCATCCCTTTTCTCCTAAATTTGCATCAAACCAGCAACGGCCCCCCATTCTCCACGAGACCCAGGAGTCAGTGCTCGTTGAGAAAATTTGTTCAAAAACTTTTTAAAGAAAGCAAAAAACCCAAAGATTTAGTCCTGGAAATTGTCAATCGGTCCACCAATTCTGAAGCAGAAATCGTTCTTACAGCAAAATGAAATTTTGGAAAAATTTTCAGGTCCCCCCGGAGAAAAAAGGATTGATCCTCTAGAACTTCCTAAATGAGTCTATGAAATAGGGGAAGGTACCAAAGAATTGAGTAATCATATCTATTACCCACCCAAAGGGCCCAGGGGAAAGTTTTATGTCAGATATCGACAAGTCCATATTCTTAAAACTTACTGAAAAACATTTACGAATATCAGAAAAACAATTTTTAACGATATACAGAACCCACCTTGGGTTATGAAGGCTAAAGGGACGAAGAATACTATTTTTTCATGAGAATGCTTACCAAGGAGCCCTCCCCATCAGCAAAACACCCCCTGGTTTTCTTTACTATCAAAAGCTTTGAAAGTCCGGCTCTCAAAATTGTGCAAAATCTACAAATATCCGGTAGATGACAAAAATATGAGCTATTTCACTCCTACAAAAATAGCTTTGCAGCTGCCCGCACATCTATTAAACAATAACTGGTTCCCTATCAAAAGAGATATCCCAAAGGTTGTATGATGTCACTTTACTTCTACAATCTATTCAAAGTTATCCTGTGGGGGGCTGAAAATCATCAAAAGGAAACTTTATCAATGGTTTCAAATCAACAACCTTTGTTAGCAGATGTACAGTTTCATAGCAAAAATCTTTTAAAAGACCTCCAAAAACTTTCGAGTTGCTGGGAAACCAGTGAAAATCTTTGCCCCCATGTTAATAGCAAGAAAAAAAAGTGCATGGGGGTTTCAAATCGGTCCCAACTTGTCCCTAAAAAAGGGGAAACAGAAAACCGACAGGTCTCCTCCTTTAATATTTAGGAGGTTTGTCACCCCAATGCTCGTTTTAAGAAGGAAACAACGCAGAAATTGGGGCTGCAAAAGAGCATTTCCCAATTCCCGGAACATCCAATAGCCCCAAACTCTGAATGAAATAATACTCAGGGTCGTTAAAGCTTGTATGGTTGAACTCCCTTATAGTTGCGAATCTGGAAACTGATGGCTGAAAGTGGGGAATATAGAGGCCGCAGAAAAAGGGTTCAAACCCCCAGGATGTTCCCTTTACACCGACCCAGTTCCAAGGGGGGATCCCAGAAGAGTCGGACAGAACGCTAGCTTCTAGAATTATACGTGCGACAACTCTATTTTAGATTTTTTGGGTTTTTGCTGTGGCCCGAGGTCCAGTTTGTGCTGAAACACCCCCCTTTTCTCCCGCCTGAGGCAATGCAGTGCGGGCCCTTTTAATCCCCAAACCCGGGTCCGCCATTTGGGGAATGCACCCCGGGATAACAGGGAGTGTGCAATGCTCGAAGTCTGCGCTAAGGGACGGTGTTCATTATCAAATGATTTTACCAATATACCAAACATCCTGAAAACTTATTCTTTATATGTACGTAAAAAAAAGTTTGCTATTGCAGATTCCAGCTACATGAAACGAGCCTAGACAATTTTTAAGTTTTCACTATATATATCATGTGATCAAAGTGAATTTCCCTTTAAAAAAAAAAAAATATATGTAGCTGAACAATGGTCACCATTTATTCCTTTTAAAGGGGATGGAAAATTTCAAAAATACTGAATGGGTGATTTCCTTTTGCCCTTTTTTAAGAATTTACATGTACCTATCTAAGCGTAAAATATTATTAAAAACCAAAAACGCGGCTTTTGGGTTGCTGCGGGTCTGTGAGGAGGCGGTGGA
>NC_051399.1:20877657-20879388 GCF_015228065.2 Penaeus monodon | reverse complement strand
TATTATATTTTGATTTTTCTTGAAATCTCATAATATATATATTAAGAGCCTGATGAATAGAGTGATTAAGGTATTAATTTTGATTTTCAATGCATTGTTGCTTTAGTTGGCATGGGCAAATTTACTGGAGTGTCAGTTATAATGATGTTAGAGTCCATAATATGCAGAGCCATAAACTTGCCTCTGATGCTACTCGTCCAGTAATAGTGATGTCGTCCAGTGAAGATGTAAAAGTACAGGAAATGCTTGGAAAGAAGTTTGACATTGTTTATGCTTCTGGTGCTGGATACAAACTTCTTGTTGTTGCACTTGGACAGGTGGTAGCATATGTTTGCTCCAAAGTAAGTTTTATGTTTTTAGATTTTCTTTGGTAAATTGTTTCATATATGAAATTTTAGTTAACACATATATGATACAAAAAATCATTGCTTATCTGTTAGGGTTCAACTTTCCGGTGGGACACAGCAGCACCTCATGGTTTGCTGCAAGCCTTGGGAGGTGGTGTAGTTGTCTACAGACAGTTATTAAGCTCTGCTGAAGATAATGTACGTAATAGGTATTAAAATTTTTCTAAATATAACAAAACAGAAATTACTTTGTGGTTGATTTTATGCATGTCACTTGGACATATTTGATGTTCATAAGCAATCAGTATTTCAGTACTGATAATGATTTACCCTCACTGATTAATGCATTAATGATATTACTTTTCTGCATTTCAGCATATATCGGAAGATATGTTGAAAAGTATTCAGATAAAATACCACAAGCCAAATGTTGATTCACCAAAAGCCAGCTTACAATGGAGCAATGCAGGAGGAATTGTGGCTTATAGGGAGACTGAAGTATTACCAACCATTTTAGAATGTTTGAGAAACTCATAGATAAGATTTTTTTTTTTTTTTTTTTTATAAAGAGTAAACAATAAATTGGGCACATATAGCTTTGCAGTTGTTCTGTCTGTGGTTATTGATGAACTTTGTGATATTTAGATTTGGTACAAGGGTACAAAATCTAGTACACTTTTGAATAGTATTTCTTTATTTTTATCTTCAGAAATTATACTTATTATTTTACTTGAGATTATAAGATAGGATACCCACAATATTCATTGGAAGTATATTAATTCAACGAGATTCTCAGTTATAAATGAGATATATTTCACAGCATTCAATTATATAAGATAAAGTATGCAATGGAACTTTTAAATTTTTTATATCAGAAAAGACAGACTTCTCTATTTTACCTTGATAAAAATTTTGGCTCCCATTTTTGACATTCAGCCCATATTATGTATTTAAGAGAAGAATATGACTTTGTATAGATATGATAATACATTTTTTTATTATAAAGATAACCTGAGATATTAATATATTGTGCATGTTGATATAAAATTTTACAATATGTGTGCATGCATGTGTGAGTGTGAGTGTGTTTGTGCCTTTATAAAAAAAAAAATGTTACTTTCCATATTTTTTAACCCAATGTCTGTGAGTTTATGTACTGTCCCCTTTAGATATTTGTGAGTTTTCTTACTTACAGATGGTTCCATGTGTGCTCAGCCACCAAGCAGTCAATCAGTTGGCCCTAGTGACCACACCCGATTTCCCCATTCCTTGAATTTGCGGAAAAAATTGTTTTTCTTTCTAATAACATTTATATTGACATTGTTATCATTCTTATTGATATTATGATTATCAGATTATCATTCTTATTGATATTATGATTATT
>NC_051399.1:20867657-20872657 GCF_015228065.2 Penaeus monodon | reverse complement strand
TTTTCTTGTACTTTCCTTCGTTGTTCTACTTGGTAAAGGAAGCAGGCAGTTTTGTGGGAGTGGGCAAAGTGAACTAAGCCCAGCATTTGTGGACCACAAGTTTGGAGAGATGCCCCATTAGAGAGGGGCTGATTCAGTTTACTTTTTCTTCCTTTTATTAAAAACAATTATTAGAATTTTCTTATAAATGTTACAAACCTTCCTTTGTCCAGCTAACCATGTTTTCCCACTTACAAATTCTGGAATAGAGGTTCAAACAATATTATGTATAGCAAAGTGTAGGTAGGATATAATTTCTTTGGTTGTTTCATTTTAACCTTAGATAGTACATTGGAATACAATAACCACATTACATTTCACATTTTTCTTGATGTATTTTGGAATGCAGATGTCTCAGCTTTGTACACTGTTATGTTTTGTTACCGCTAGTTTTAGATGAATTTGCTGAAATGGATTTATGTATACATTACATACAATGGCTAAAACAAAAAGTGTTAGTCTGTATGTTATTTCATATTGCAAGTTTGATAACTCTACTGATGGAATCTATTTATGTAGAAAATATAGAATTTATTTTAGATATTCCTTTTAAATTAGTACAAAAGAAAATTGTACACTTATGCATATTAAAAAAATGTCTTGTGCATTAAAGACACTCACATAGTTTATTTCTAGTCACTAATCAGTTGTATGTATCATTTTAATAGTTTGATGAATAATCTAACCAGATTACCAAAACATTTTTCCAGGTAGTAGATCTGACAGTTTTATTAGATGGTAGAGAATTGAGATCTTATGTATGCTAATTGCAAAGTGTACTAGTCAGATAATAAATGTTGCTAACTATTCTCATTATTTCATTTACCAGTAATTTTCTAAATTGTGGGATATTTTATATGTGTATGAATGCTGAACTGATTGATGATATGTATGCACGTTAATCTTTCAAATAGCAGCTATTTATAAACCCATGAAAGAAATTACAACAATGATAAAAATAAATCAGTTTTTGATTAGCTAATTTAAATAACTAGTTAAGGGTAATGATAATTATTGCATAATAATTAAAACTTACCATATAACTTTTTCAAGTATGTATGGTTTGTATCTGCAGTATAAGTATCCAAGTAATTCCACATTTATTATAATTATGACAGGCTACCATGGCCAGTAATGAAAACTTACCCCACTATTAGGGCAATGAGGCTTGCCCCTTTATCAAATAGCCCCAACGATGTAAACCCACCCGATTCCCTGACCCCAGGCTCTCCTTTGACCACGGCTCCGAACACTGCAACAACTACCCCCTCATCAATGCCTAATAGTACAGTAGCCAATAATCAACCCTTAAGGAACATTTCCACTCTCCCAGCACGCTCAACCTCAACACCTCTACCCCCACAACCGCCAACATCAACCACCCCATCCTCCCTTATTAATTCCTTACAGCCTTATTGCCCACCTCCCCATAACACTACCTCCCTCAACACTACTCCATCATCACGCCCCCGCCCTTCGACTACCCCCTATCACTACAACAATATTGAATACCCTCTTCAGCGCAGCCAAATGGGACCGATTTTTCTTGATCCCTCCCACCGCGCCCTACTCTGACAACACCCTTCTCTTCCAACAATGTCTCCAAAAACAAGTAGGTAAAGTCTCTTTCCGTAGCCGACCCGACCGCTCCCGTCTTGTCACAGTAACATCCGAAAACCAAGCTATAGCATTAACAAAACTAACAGACCTATATGGTAACCCCATCCTTGCAGAACCCCATCCAACCCTCAATACTTGCACCGGAACAGTTTCAATCTCCCCAGCAAATTGCCCAATCTATGACAAAGATTGGTCAGATTGTGGAGAAGACCTACTTGCCTGTCTCACAGACTATGATGCAACATCAGTACAATGCTACTCCATTCCCCCCAGAGGTCATCGAAAGAAACCCACTAACATAGCCAAAATTACCTTCCGTGGACATGACCTTCCCTTTAACGTCTACATAGGAGGAGAATCCCTCCCTGTTCGTCCATACCAACCTCTCCACGTCAGTGCCAAAACTGTGGCGTCTAGGACACCCAGCCAAACATTGCCGTTCCACAGCCAGATGCCACTATGTGCCCAACCTGGCCATACCCGATCTAACTGCCCTGCACAATCACGCACATGTGCCAACTGTGGCGGCCCCCATAATGTATTTTATAGGGGCTGTCCCACCTACAAATTGAGTCTGAGGTAGCAACTCTCAGATTCAAACTTGGACCACACTACGTGAAGCCAGACAAGAAGCACGTCGACGTGGTTTCTCTCTACTCCTTACTCAGTAATTCTACCAATTCTCCTAAACCCACCCCCTACTTCTAACTCCCCCTCTTCTACCTCCTACCTTCCCCAGTCAAACTCTTTTGCCATCTTAAATCCAGACACTCCAATCTCTACTACAGATATTTCAATCACCACTACAACCCCAACACCTTCCCCTCTCCCTCCTCGCACTACCCGTAACAGACAGAACAAACGTTCCACCCCCTCTTCCCCTACCACACAATCACCTCCACCTTCCTTTGCTCCTATGCTTGAGACACCAGTCCTCTCTTCCCCACCTCACAAGAAATCCTTTATCCCCCAAAACTCCCGAACCAACTCAGAAGAAGAAACCATTGAAAATATTCAAGATTACCTAATGAAAACTGACACTCAACCTCCAAATCTTACAACTCCTGCTCCTTCCACACTCCAAGTAACTGCTGATATCCATCCTTCTCCTAACGATATCCCCCATACACCCAATCCTCCTACCCCCTCCCAACACAGCCCATCCCCCCCGACCCCAGCCCCGCCCACATTAACCCTCCCACCATCCCCTCTATCCCTTCCACTCCCTCCTTGATACACACGTGAATCCCTTATGTCACAAGTATCCCCTTCCTCAGACCCTCCATCTCCTAATACCCCTCCTAATAGAACATCAACTACCATACCTCTCCCATCTCAGACCTCTCAGTCCCTATCCCACCCTCTAGCTGCTTCCCCCTCAAAATCTCCAACACGTACTACAATCTATATCAGTAAAGTATAACTATCCTTCATTGGAATATTCGCGGTTTCCGCTCCCACAGACCTGACCTTCGTCATATCCTTTCCTCTATAATCATCTATTGTATGCCTTCAAGAGACCTTTCTACACATCCTCCAATACCAATCCCCAATTATCATTTTGTCTCTTCCCCACATTCCCTTTATGTCTCATCCATACTTATCAATCAGAAAACACCTTAAGTCACACCTCCCTTTGAAACCAATGTCCCTTGCACAGTTATCCGTATCTTCCTTCATCGTTGGATCACAGTGATTTCAGTCTACTTCTCCCCTTCCCACCCCATTGACTTTGTTGCTTTTGAAAATGTAATGTTCCCCTTTCAATCCCACACATCCTATTGTCGTGCCCACGTTTTGAAACAACCCGTACCTCTGCTTTCCCCCACCTATCCTCCCTTCACCGACCTCCCAACCTATCAGACATCCTTACAGAATCCCACACTTTCTGCTTCAACAACCTATTCTCTTTCCTCAAACGCATACATATCCTTCATCTAATCTAACTCCTTACCACACCCGACCCTAACCCTTTCACTCACCAATTCCTTTGCCCAGCTTAGACAACTAATCACTAACTCAACCACCCTTCCCTAACATTAACTATAGTGCTACATGACCTTAGATGTCTAGCACATTTCTCTTGCTTTTAACCATTAACCATTAACCATTACAATTATGACAAACAAAATTCACGGAGATTATTTTTGTGAGAGTCCATATAAAAAAATAATTTCTGATAAATTTTGGTTACAGCAGGTCCGAGGAAGGCTTTCAAAAACGTTTGGTTATGCAAACTTAATAAAGAATAGGGTGACTTGGAGATGTAAATAATTTTTTGTTAGTCGAATTTTTTAAAAACAAAAACATTAGCTAAGATAATAAAAAATGAATCTTTTAATTATAATCTACACACCCACTAGTAATTTTCCTTTCGTAAATGTCTCGCAGGCCAATCCCAAATTCCCCAAAAAGAACGTTAAGGAAGGTTCTTTTTCCCCACTACTTTTGAACCTATGATTCATAAGTGTATTGTAGCATGTATTTTTGCTTGATGGGGAAAATAAAAAACAACAAACAAAAGGAAAAATGCAAACACATACCCCCGCCGCGTGTGTGTGTGTGTGTGGTGTGTTTTGGGGTTTGTGTGTGTGTAATTATGAAAAAAACAGCACCTTTTTGAAACAAAGCTCTATTGCCTTTTATAAAGTTCTCTTTGAACAGCATGATCTTCCAATGAGGGTCATTTTTAAAATTCTGTAGCCTTTACTTAAGTCTCTTAATGAGGTGTTAGAGGACCCTTTTAATTTTCCCTTATTTTCTTTGAGATAGTCGACACATTCCATGTTTTCACCCTTTTTGGAGTGTGCTTTCCCTATTATTTGACTGCCCCGTTCCAGGAAAAGTTCGGAGGAAAAACAGCCTTAAACCCCCCCTTTACCTGTGTGGCGTGGCTCGTTGGGTGGAAAGGAGCGACCTCTTGGTGGTTTTACAAACACTCTCTAGTTCTCTTAACCCCGCGGATAAGGACTGTCGACAGCGACCGGAGACTTGCGATAAACATCATGTGTCATAGATGAGTCTTTCCATGGAAAAGTGTGGTAAAGTTAATCAAAATGTATGCGTCCAACTGGATGTTCTCTCCGTCTTGGCAGGTTCTCAGATCGTTTCAACATTTTTATATGAAAATAATATGGGATACAGTCAAATCAGTATTATGATTATAATACTACTAATAATAATGATGATAATGATAATGATGATAGTAATAATGATAATACTGATAATAATAATAATAATAATAATAATAATATTAGTATTAAAATTAGTAATTATAAAATTACAATGACATTAGTTATAATAACAGTGCTAAAAATAATAGTGTTAGCAATAATAGTACT
>NC_051399.1:20857657-20860157 GCF_015228065.2 Penaeus monodon | reverse complement strand
GCATATACACATACAGTATTCTGTATATATACAAACAACACAACACACACACCCAAACTCATACACACACACACAAACACACACACACACACACCACCACACATGTATATATATAATATATATATATATATATATACTATATATAATATATATATATATATATATATATACATGTTGTGTGGTGTGTGTGTGTGGGTGTGTGTGTTGTGTGTGTGGTGTGTGTGTGTTTATACACCATATACACATCGTATATATATATAAATATGTATTATATACACATATACATAGTACATAGCATACATATATACATACATCACACATATCAAACATATATACACCAGTATGTGTATCACATATATGTATTATCTACATACATATATATAGTATATATATATATATATATTATATTATATAGTATACACTCCACAACCCACACACACACACAACACATTCACACACACACCACACACACACACACACACAACACACACACACACACACACACACACACACACAGGCATAGATATACATATACAATTATACATATATATATATTATATCTATATATATATATATACTATAATCTCAACAAATATAAAAACATATAGACCTATATATACATATATACATATATATTACTAATATATAAGACCTATAAGGCCTCTCTCATTTCGATTACTGAAGGTTATAATGGCCAGTGCCACCTTTGTGCCTGATTGATGCCCTTCCTAATCAACCGTAGTTTGTGGCCGACGGGGCGGTGATCTATAACACGCGTTTGACTTCTCAGGCGTATGTCGGGTTTTCTCGGGCTAGAGCAGCAGTCAAAGCGCAGGCATTTTTACGACTAGCCGCCGCGGAATTGACCGAGGGTCTTGAGTCCAGTGCTCTAACCTACTCTATATATAAGTATTTATATATAGTATAGTATATAATCTATGTATATACTATATATATAATTATATCATCAGCATCAATAACGGGTATCTCTGTTTGAGGCGCCTTGGACCTCTCTCACCTCCTTCGCCACTACACTCGATCTTATGCTTTTCTTTCCATGTACCATCGACAGCCGCGAATATCTTTGATGTTGTCGCTCATTCTTTCTTCGTTTTGCCTCTTCCTCTGTTTCCTATCACCATCCCTGTCAGCAAGTCTTTCTCAATACTTTACTTCTCATCACATGACCAATAAACTTTATTTCCTCCTGTTCAAGAATCTCAACGCGTCTTTAAACAATTATTTTTCTCAGCACTTCATCATTCGTCTTCTCTCTGTCCAGCTAATACGCAGTACTGTCTGTAACACAACATTTTCAAAACTATTGATTCTTTTTCTTGTCTATCTACTTCCGCACCCAACACATCAGAACCATATGATCAATTTGGGAAAACTAAATGGTTCATAACCTCAGCTTTGTATATATATAATATCTATATATATATATATAATATATATCTATATAGTATATATATATTATATATATAGTATTATTTATTGTGTGTGTGTGTGGTGGTGATATTATATATATAGTACTATAGTTAATAATATATATTATTATAGTAGTATATATATATATCTATGTATATATATATATTATATAGCAGATATATATCTATATCTATAGATAGTATTATCTTACTATATATTCTCTCCTCTTTTATATATCTACTGCCTATATATATCTATATATATATATATATATATAATATATATATAGTATATATATAATTATACATACCTATATCTAATTCTCATAGTAATAATTTTATATCTATATCTACATATACATACATACATATAGATATATCTATCGATTCTATATATATTATATCTATATCAATCCTAATCTATATAATCTATTATATGTATATATATATATATATATATATATATATATATAGTATATATATATTATATATATATATATTATGTCTGTATTTCATGTCTGATCTGTCTGTATGTCTCTATATCTATCTCTATATCTATCTCTTATATTCTCTATATAATGTAATATCTATGCTATATATAAGCTATATATATATATATCTACGCTCTATGCTATGTAATATATAGTTGGTGTGTATGTATGTATACTCACACACCACACACACACACACACACACACACACACATCACAACACAGCACACACACACGACAACACGCACACACCAAACAAACACACACCACGCACACCACCACACAGACACACCACACACACACACGAGGGGAGATAACAACACACACCACAACACAAATAATCAACACACACATACACACGACACCACACACATACACACACGCACCACGCACACACGCACCACACAACGCACACACATATCATATACATTATATATATCATATATTATATATATATAAGTATATATATTATATTATAGTTATATATATATATAATCATATATATATATATATATATCACAGAGCCCGACACACAATACACACACCACACCACGCACACACACACACACACACCCACAC
>NC_051399.1:20850157-20852657 GCF_015228065.2 Penaeus monodon | reverse complement strand
TCTACCAAAGGTTTTTAACAAAGACAGTGACCATCGTTTTTTGTGCCTCATCGAGAACATCCAAGCAGTAACTGCTAAGACGATCCCGAAAATAGAAAAAAGAAGCGCTCATCGGCTGGTCCCACACAGAGCTCAAAGACCTGCTACGAAACGGGTTTCAAAAAGAACACCGTGGAATATGAACTAGTAAAAATCTTAACAAAAGGATGTAAGAAAGCAAAAGAAAAGCGTCTGCAGGAAAAATGTGAAGAATCTCTTTGTAACCCCAAGAGATTTCTAAAGGATAAGAGAGATCACTCACTAGTCAGCATCCCTTTTCTTCCTAAATTTGCATCAACCACAGAACGGCCGCTTCCCTCCACGAGACCGAGGATGTCAGTGCTCGTTGAGAAATTTGTTCAAGAACTTTTTAACGATAAGCAAAAACCGAAAGATTTAGTCCTGGAATTTGTCACTCTGGTCCACCAATTCTGAAGTCAGAAGTACGTTCTTACAGCAAATGAATCTGGAAAATTGCAGGTCCTGACGGGGAAAAAGGGATTGACCCATCTAGAACTTCCTAAAAGTGTCTATGAAATCGGCAGGGACCTAAAGAATTGATGTAATCAGTATCTATTGCCCTACCGAAGGTCCCAGGAAAGCTTGAGTGCTCACGATATCGCACAGTGTCACATATTCTTAAACTTTCTGAAAATCATTCTACAGAATATCAAAGACAATTCTTACCCCCTATACCAGAGACCTACCCTTGGTTTATGAAGGCTAAAGGTACGAAGAATACTATTTTCGTCATGAGAATGCTTACCAAGGAGCCATCCCAAAATCAGCAAAACACCTACCTGGTTTTTCATTTACTATCAAAAAGCTTTTGATAAGGTCCGGCTCTCAAATTGTGCAAATCCTCACAAATATCTGGATAGATGACAAAAATATGAGACTATTTCACTCAGTCTACAAAGATCAGCTTGCAGCTGCCCGCCATCTTTATTAAACAACTAAATGGTTTCCCTATCAAAAGAGATATCCCACAAGTGTATGATGCCACTTGACTTCTACAATTTATATTCAGAAGTTATCCTGTGGGAGGCTGAAGATCATCGAAAGGAATCTTTATCAATGGTTGCAAGATCAACAACCTTCGTTATGCAGATGATACAGTTCTCATAGCAACATCTTTAAATGACCTCCAAAAGCTTTCTGATGTTGCCATGGAAGCCAGTGAAAATCTTTGCCTCCATGTTAATAGCAAGAAAACAAAGTGCATGGTGGTTTCAAAGTCGGTCCCAACTTGTCCACTGAAACAAGGAGAAACAGAAATCCGACAGGTCTCCTCCTTCAATTATTTAGGAGGTCTTGTCACCTCAGATGCTCGTTGCAAGAAGGAAATCAGACGCAGAATTGGACTAGCAAAAGATGCATTCTCCAAAATTCCGGAACATCCTAATAGATCGCAAACTCTGAATGAAATAATACTCAGACTCGTTAAAGCTTTGCATGGTTGACTCTCCCTTATAGTTGCGAATCCTGGACACTGATGGCTGAAAGTCGGGGCAATATAGAGGCCGCAGAAATGTGGTTCAACCGCAGGATGTTACCCTTTACACCGACCGAGTGTCCAACGGGGAGATCCTCAGAAGAGTCGGACAGGAACGCTAGCTTCTAGAATTGATACAAGTGCGACAACTCATATCTTTAGATTTGTTGATATTTTGCTGTGGCCAGAGAGCTGACCAGTTCTGTGCTGAAACACCCCCTTGTCTCCAGGCCTGAGGCAATGCAGTGCGGGCCTTGTAATCCCAACCGGTGTCCTGCCATTGGGCAATGTCACCGCGGGATAACATGGGATGTGTGCAACTGCTGCGAAGTCTGCGCTAAGGTACGTGTGTTCAGTATATCAAAATGATTATACTCAATATACAATCATCCTGATAAACTTATATCTTTATATGTACTGTACATAAAAGTTTGCTATTGCAGATTCCAGCTACATGAAACGAGCTCTAGACAATTTTTAAGTTACACTATATATATCATGTGATCAAATGTGAATGTCACCATTAAGAAAAAAAATATATAGTAAGCTGAACAATGGTCACCATTGATTTCCTTGTAAAGGGGATGGAATAATTTCTTAACAAATACTGAATGGGCGATTTCCTTGTTGTCCCTTTTTTAAGAATTCACATGTACACTATCTAAGCGTATTATATTATGTATAAAACCAAAATCGCGGCTTGTGCTTGCTGCAGGGTCTGGACGAGGAGTGCGGTGGACCTTGGGGCGCGTACGGCAAATGTGGGTACGGCCTCACATGCCTCAAGGACGCCAGGGAGTGCCCCTACCTATTCCATCCTCGAGGCTCTGGCGCAGATACTGGGTCGAATATTTGCGATGATTATCTGTTCAATGGTGAGGCCTAAAACTTGTAAAACTGAGACCCCGCACACTTTTGACATTTAAAGTCACCAAAAAAGAACCTGTTTTTTTGTTTTCAAGAAAT
>NC_051399.1:20834554-20850057 GCF_015228065.2 Penaeus monodon | reverse complement strand
TGTTGTGTGTGTTTGTGTTGTGTGTGTGTGTGTGTGGTGGTGTGTTGGTGTGGTGGTGTGTGTGTGTGTGTTTTGTGTGTGTGTGTGTGTGTGTATAAATGAAATATATATATATATATATATATATATATATATATATATATATATGTACACATACATACATACATATATATATATATATATATATATATATATATATATATATATATATATATATATATATATATTTATATATATATATATCGCTCTGGCCCAAAAACGACCGCATGCTTCTAGTTAAGATCAAAGCTAGTTCTGTAAATGTAAACATCACAGTAGCATATGCGCCCTCAAAGGATGCTGAGGGCCAACAAATTAACAATTTTTACAGCTCTCTTGATGGACTATTCTCATCATGTAAATCAAATGAAATGAAGATTATTATGGGTGACTTTAAGGCTGAAGTTAGCTCAGAAAAAGATGGGAAGACTGACCGCACATTCTAGGAGAACGGAATTAATGTGGAGGTAAACTTACAGATTGGTGTAAAGAGAAAAATCTGGTCACCACAGATACCTGGTTTAACGTACACCCCACACGACGACGATAGCAAATCGACTATTTTTTTTATTAGTCCAAGATACCGAAACGCAAAAAAAAGAAAAAACGAGCATATTCGGATGCAGACGCAAATTTAGATCACAATCTAGTGAAAATAAAATTTTGATTGTCCTTCTGAAAGTTTATGAAAGCGAAGATTGCCCCCAATTTTGAACTCAAGACATTACAGACCAATCAGGAGGTACGATAAAACTTTTTTTTTTTTATATCTACCAAAGGTTTTTAACAAAGACAGTGACCATCGTTTTTGTGCCTTCATCGAGAACATCCAAGCAGTAACTGCTAAGACGATCCCGACAATAGAAAAGAAGAAGCGCTCATCGAGCTGGTCCCACACAGAGCTCAAAGACCTGCTACGAAAACGGAGTTTCAAAACAGAACACCGTGGAATATGAACTAGTAAACAATCTTAACAGAAAGGGATGTAAGAAAGCTAAAGAAAAGCGTCTGCAGGAGAAATGTGAAGAATCTCAGTTGTAACCCCAAAGAGATGTTCTAAAGGATAAGAGAGATCACTCACTAGTCAGCATCCCTTTTCTTCCTAAATTTGCATCAAACCAGCAGACGGCCGCATTCTCCACGAGACCGAGGATGTCAGTGCTCGTTGAGAAAATTATGTTCAAGAACTTTTTAACGATAAGCAAAAACCGAAAGATTTAGTCCTGGAAGTTGTCACATCTGGTCCACCAATTCTGAAGTCAGAAGTACGTTCTTACAGCAAATGAAATCTGGAAAAATTGCAGGTCCTGACGAGAAAAAGGTATTGATCCCATCTAGAACTTCCTAAATGATGTCTATGAAATAGGCAAGGTACCTAAAGAATTGATGTAATCAGTATCTATTACCCTACCGAAGGTCCCAGGAACGCTTGAGTGCTCACGATATCGCACATGTCACATATTCTTAAAACTTTACTGAAAATCATTCTACAGAATATCAGAAGACAATTCTTACCCGATATACCAGAGACCTACCTTGGGTTTATGAAGGCTAAAGGTACGAAGAATACTATTTTCGTCATGAGAATGCTTACCAAGAGAGCCATCCAACATCAGCAAAACACCTACCTGGTTTTCATTTACTATCAAAAAGCTTTTGATAAGGTCCGGCTCTCAAAATTGTGCAAAATCCTCACAAATATCCGGATAGATGACAAAGATATGAGACTATTTCACTCAGTCTACAAAGATCAGCTTGCAGCTGCCCGCACATCTGATTAAACAACTAAGTGGTTCCCTATCAAACGAGATATCCCACAAGGTTGTATGATGCCACTTGACTTCTACAATTTATATTCAGAAGTTATCCTGTGGGAGGCTGAAGATCATCAGAAAGGAATCTTTATCAATGGTTGCAAGATCAACAACCTTCGTTATGCAGATGATACAGTTCTCATAGCAACATCTTTAAATGACCTCCAAAAGCTTTCTGATGTTGCCATGGAAGCCAGTGAAAATCTTTGCCTCCATGTTAATAGCAAGAAAACAAAGTGCATGGTGGTTTCAAAGTCGGGTCCAACTTGTCCACTGAAACAAGGAGAAACAGAATCGACAGGTCTCCTCCTCAATTATTTAGGAGGCTTGTCACCTCAGATGCTCGTTGCAAGAAGGAAATCAAACGCCGAATTGGCTAGGCAAAAGATCATTCTCAAAATTCCGGAACATCCTAATAGATCGCAAACTCTGATGAAATCATCTCAGATCGTTTAAGCTCTGCATGGTTGACTCTCCCTTATATTTGCGAATCCTGGGCACTGATGCTGAAAAGTGGGGGCAATATAGAGGCCCGCAGAATGTGGTTCAACCGCAGGATGTTTAACCCTTTACACCCGGGGACCGAGTGTCCAACGGGGAGTCCTTCAGCAAGAGTCGGACAGGAACGCTAGCTTCTAGAATTGAATACAGTGCGACACTCATATCTTTAGATTTTGTTGATATTTTGCTGTGGCCAGAAGCTGACCAATTCTGTGCTGAAACCCCCCTTGTCTCCAGGCCTGAGGCAATGCAGTGCGGGCCTTGTAATCCCAACCGTTTCCTGGCCATTGGGCAATGGCACCGGCGGGATAACATGGGATGTGTCAACTGCTGCGAGTCTGCGCTAAGGTACGTGTGTCAGTATATCAAAATGAGTTATACCATATTACAATCATCCTGATAAACTTATATCTTTATTGTACTGTACATAAAAGTTTGCTATTGCAGATTTCCAGCTACGAAAACGAGCTCTAGACAATGTTTAAGTTACACTATATATATCACGTGATCAATATGTGAATGTCACCATTAAGAAAAAAATATATGTCAGCTGACATGTCACCATTGATGTCCTTGTAAAGGGATGAATAATTTCTTAACAAATTACTGAATGTGGCGATTTCCTTGTTGTCCCTTTTTTTAAGGAATTCACATGTACACTATCTAATCGTATTATATTATGTATAAAACAAAATCGAGCTTGTGCTTGCTGCAAGGGTCTGGACGAGGGTGCGGTGGACCTTGGGCGCGTACGGCAAATTGGGTCACGGCTCACATATGCCTCAAGGACGCCAGGGATTGCCCCTACCTATTCCATCCTCGGGCTCTGTCGAGATACTGGGTCAATATTTGCGATGATTATCGTTCAATGTGAGGCCTAAACTTGTAAAACTGAGACCCGCCACTTTTGACCATTTAAAGTCACAAAAAAGAACCTGTTTTTTTTTTTCGCTAGAATTTATTTCTAACCAACGAGAAATAGTCCTTTAAATGTTCCAATATTATCTCCTTAGAAATACAGAAAAGGTTCATTCATGCACGGGAAGATTGATTAACCTAAATAAACAACAAGTGCACGTTGCAGCCATCGGAGTTGCGTGAGGAGCGAGCGACGTGGAGTCGGCTTCAAGCGGAAAGGAATGGATCGAGCGCAGCGGGACGATATACGGACCTGGACCCCCGCCAGAATCTCTTCAGAAGGGCGACGCCATCATCGGAGAGGCTGTGCTGAGGGCGTCTTGAGGGCGTCGAGTTATTAATGCTCACGCCATTTCTGTCTAAGAACAACTCGCCTTATGATGTGACTAGATGGATCGGAGAATTATGTTAAGGGAGAAAAGGAAAGTCTTGTACTGTCTGGTCCCAGAGGGCCACGTTGCATTTTATTGTAACACTTTGTAAAAATGTAACCTTTCTTTGTATAGGACGTGTAAAAATACACGCTCAGACTCTTTCCCTGTACTGTTTATCTGACAAAACATGATTTTCGTATGTGATAACAGGATGACAGCCTCTTATGTTACGTAACTCATACTCAATTTATTAACTGTTTCGTCTCCAAGTAGATAGCAATTGAACTCTGGAAATAAAATTAGCTTTACCTTTCTCTTTCAGTATCAACAATATCTGCCAAAACATAAAATTACCATTAAAGATCTCCAATTAACTCTCATGTTGTTCACAACACGGTGTAATGACACAGGTAAATTACTATTGTAAACATGTGCGTCTCTTAACAAGTAACACGCATTTAGAGCATAACCAAAACCTCTCCGTCGAACATTGATAATACTGTTGTACTCTCTTGTTTCCACCAATTGTGTACACAGCGGAAAGTGGAGTGCCAACTGTGGTGTTTTTAACTTTGATTCCTTTGTCCGAATCGGTCGCTTTTCAAACGCTATGGCACATAGACATTACAAATATTTAGCAATAACCTTAATGTCGGCAGTTATACATTATGCCTATAAGAGTCATCACACTAAGCAAATACGAACGCTCTATTACATCCTCCTCTATCGTATCTCGTCACAAGATTTTCTCCAGCGGGATCTCTTCCATAGCTGAACCATTTTTTTAGTAACGTTCCTTTCGAAAAACATATCGAAGGCGTGGCCATGGGCTGTCTATTATCTACCTCTCTCAACTCTACTAGCCCTAGTCGCACTTGCACTTTTTCCGTCATTGTTTACGATTCGCATGGATTCGAGGCCCTTGTTCTATTGACTGATCCTAGTGTTTACAGAGATCTAACTACTAACCGTTTTTATTGATGAATTATAAAAATAGTTCGTGTACACAGCCTATAATTTCCAGAATGCTTCTTTTTACAATATAGTAGCCCATTTTATATCTATCTATCTATCTAATCATCAAATCATGCCATCACCGTTTTAACGACAACTTTGGGCCATGGTTGACCTCCTGTAATTGAATGGGTGGTGGCTGACCAAAAGTCCTTCTCCAGGGGAGGAGTTATTGCTGCAACGTATCTAATAAAAAAAAAGAGACAGAAGAAAAATTTGGGTTTTTTTACATATTCAGTTTATTCAGTACCTGTTTCTAGTTCGACATTTTCGTTACTTGTCTTTATTTACCTTTTGGTCCTAGTTGTATTTCAATTTTAATTCCTACATTCTATAATTAACTTTAGATCGGTAGTTTCTATGTTTAAGGGTTGTCCTTCTGATCAGATGGCACATGCTATTTTACCCTTTTTATTTAAAATACCGTGTGAGAACCGTCGGCCAAGGAATGTGCGGGTCAAAGGTTATCTGGCCACCTTTAGAACGGTGACGGTCGGTCTTCTGTCTGAGGGGGCGGTTAATGCAAGGAGGTCGGAAGCAGGGCTCATCTGGTCTAAGAAATGTGGTCGTGTACGCTGTGATAGACAGTCACAGTGGGTAGGCTCACGGGTTTAGAATTATTTACTAGGAATCCCGGCCATTCGTTATTTTTATATTTTGTTCCTTTTATTGTTTTATTTTGTGCTTTTCAAATGCTTTTCTAGTGCTGAAATCCCCCCCACCCCCTAATTTACCCAATGACTATTTTACCGTTTTGATGTTGAAATATCGAGTACATGTTCTCCTGTCTGAAACTTTGTTGATGGTTTCCAATAAGTTCCTCGCCAGCAGTGATAATTATTGTGAAATTAAAAGAAATAAATGAAACTGCTAGGAAGCTTAAAGGATCGGTGAAACTCTTGGAAATAGTGAAATCTGTCTTTCACTAGTACGGAAATTTCAACTCCTGATTCATAGAATAACACACCTGTAAAGTAAACAGAGTAGTAGACCGAAACCGATACATAACGAAACTAAAACATAATGTATAAAGACACTCAGCAATAACGATACACATTAAATATAGTTAACGATGTTCAACTTGAAATAATAAATTTTTAATGAAAAACGTGGCCTCCTATAGTTAAAGTAGATCTAAACTAAAGCCTAGTGCACTAAAATAAAGCATATAATGCTGATAACGAGTTCCCTTACCAGAGATTTGTTTACGCAACAAATCAGAGCAGGTATGCATGCCATTTCCAACGAGGAAACGAGCGTTTTGACCCGACGAGAAATACCCCGCGCACGGTGGCGCTAGTTGACTGTTTTCCGGGAGATTTATACAACAGTTGTTGTGAACGATCGCAGAGCGGAATTTTTCTTAATACTAGTATCTGCCCCCACAAACTGTGGGCGAAGGATTAAGAGAAAGCCAACGATATTCACTTTCGCCTCTTGTCGTGGTTCCCCCGTACCTGGTAATATGTGAGACTTGGAGAGGAATCGAACAGAATTACGATTCCGTTATTTTACGCCTGAGTATAGTCGAGACTATACTCAGGCGTGTCACCTCGCACCGCAGATCGTCCCGCAGGGTTTCCCGCGCATATCTGCGTCCATTTTTACACGATATAATTACATTGTGCGGTAAAGTCATATTCCAGGTGACTGCCGGACTTAGTCACTCTTTTGTGTAATAGTGGGGTGGGTTTCTCATGAGAGAAAGGGGGATGGGAAGACAAAGGTAAAGGAATAAGGGAGGAGGTGGTGAATTTAGGAGGAAGAAGCGAGAAGGGGAAGTGAGAGGATGAATGAGGCCTTAACGTGGGAGAGGAGTGGAGGAAAGGGAATGGTAGAGGAAGAGGGAAAGATGAGGAGAGGGGAGGGGAGGTGAAAGGTAGGAGGAGGAAGGTGAAAGAAAGAGGATTACCTCTTATTTTTTTCCATGATTTCCACGGGTTCCGCAAGTAAACTCATAATAAACTTATAATTATCGTATTGACAAATGGCTAACATCCTCCCCTGAAATACATTTGATAACTTGTAAGCAGGTAAACACACTGTAATACCAAGATCTTTTAGTTTTCATAGAGGATTTACCAATCTTAGGAATTACAAGTACAATATACAATCTACAAGTTTGTTCCTAGTATAAATAGAGATTATAAGTTTTCAAAAAATATTTGAATGTTCGATTATCACAGTCACGCTTCCCATACACTTTTAGTTCACTTAGGTTCTTTAGTTTATTAAGAATCATATAAATGACGGCAAGACACTATCCCATTCACCTGCATGACCGAGGCGTAATCTTGGAGGTGGCCACGTGGAATTTGGGATGGTCCCATCAATCTTCATAAAAATAAAAAGAATGAGCCTCCGTGCCTGGCCCTCCGTCACAAGTAGGTTTCTTGCAGCCTGTCTGGGCGAAAATATAATATTGTTCAATACATTGTACAATTAAGAACAGATTCCTTAGCAAAGAAATACAACAATTCCCAACTTGATGGGCGTAGAACCGTCACCTACGGCTATGGTCGAGTAGAGTGAGGCCCCCCAAGCCTCAACCCAACAACCAAACTCATGTTGAACCTGGATTCGAACCGTGATTCGACACCGAAACCTGATTCAACACACGATCCATAGCGAAACACCAACGCAGATGTAGCCGAAACCAATTTAATAAGGATAATAACCGCATATTCACACACTACAATGCCCTACACGCACAACGCCTGCGAATTTATTGTTTTCAAAATACTGATATAATAGTGTACAACTATACACCTTTCCTTCTGAAGCAAGCAGGCCTTCAAATGATTTTATAATTGTTTTTGAGATGGGTTTTGGTGATGTCTTCTTTGGTACAGCATGCACTTCATATTCTTTCCTTCAATTCTGATTATTTTGGCATATGTTTCATCGGCACGAGTGCATTTTTGTGTTTAACATGTTACCTCATATCCTCATGTGCTTCACAGCTTCATTGTTGCATCACTGAGAGTGAGATGATAGCAGTTGCGATGATAGCCACTGTTTTCCTCACATACACGTGTCGGTTGGCGCAATCTTTGGCAAATGTATATAAACTGTATTTCGAAAACATGTGCTCAAATATCTAATACTTAAAGGATATTGTTTTTGTTTGACTAGAGTATAACATCCAATGCATATTTTTAAAAATACTTATTAATGTTTTTTTTTTTTTTCAGATACACTACTTCCCGTTTCGAATTTAAACTTTTGCCTGGGGAAGACCATTACTCTACATCCAGGGAGTATAGACTGATATAGTCTATAACCCTATAAACGACGACAGCAGACATTACACTACATCTAGTCATGTCAAGGACTAAAAAGCCTAGGTTACAGACTGCCATAGAATATATGTATATATGCTACATATATACATATACACGCATGTATATCTATATATATACATAGGTAGATAATAATATATATAGATATAGATATCTAATATATATACATAGATATATATGTATATATTTAATATATATATATTATGAATAGCAATATATATGTATATATATATAATATTGTATATTATATATATATATATATATATAATATATATATATATATATGATATATATATATATATTATATATATGTCTACCACACCACACGCAACACACACCCACACCACCGCACACACCCACACACACAGCACACACACACACACACACACACACAATGCACACACACACACATCTATATATCTATATAGATATATATACTAATATATTATATATATATATAATTATATATACATATTATATATATATATATATATATATATATTATATATATAATATAATTTTTTTTTTTTTTATATATATTATTCTATATATATATATATATATATATTATATATCTAATTATATGTATATATGTATAGAATATATATATATATATATATATATATATATATTGTGTGTGTGTGTTGGTGTGTGTGTGTTTGTGTGTGTTGGTGTGTGTGTGTGTGTGTGTGTGTGTGTGTGTGCGTGTGTGTGTGTTATGCATATATATATATATATATTTTATAATATATATATATATTTTATATATATATAAATATATATAAAAATACATATATATATATATACAATATATATATAAAATATATATATATATTTTATATATACATATATATCTATGTATATATATTATATATCTATATCTATATATATTATATATCTACAAAATGTATATTTTATAGATATACATGCTTGTATATATGTATGCATATATACATATATATATATGGGCAGTTGTAACCTAGGCTTTTTAGTCCTTGACATGACTAGATGTAGTGTAATGTCTTCTTTCTTTTTTTATAGGGTTATAGACTATATCAGTCTAACTCCCTGGATGTAGTGTAATGTTCCCCAGTGCAAAAGTTAAATGTCAGAAACGGGGAAATAGTGTATCTGAAAAAAAAAAAAAAATTAATAAGTATTTTTAAAATATTGCATTGGATGTTATACTCTAGTCAAACAAAAACAATATCCTTTAAGTATTTTATATTTTGCACATGTTTTCGAAATACAGTTTATATACATTTGCAAAAATTGCGCCAACAGACCCCGTGTATGTGAGGAAAACCAGTGGTATCATCGCTAACTGCTATCATCTCACTCTCAGTGATGCAACAATGAAGCTGTGAAGCACATGACGGATATGACGGTAACTGGGTAAAACACAAAAATGCACTCGTTGCCCGATGAAACATTATGCAAAATAATCAGAATTTAAGAAAGAATATGAAGTGCAGCTTTACCCAAAGAAGGACATCCCCCAAAACCCCCAATCTCAAAAAACCAATTTATAAACTCATTTGAAGGCTGCTTGCTTCAGAAGAAAGGTGTATAGTTTTGGGACACTATTATATCCAGTATTTTTGAAACAATAAATTCGCAGGGGTTGTGCGTGTAGGGCATTTGTGTGTGTGAATATGCGTATTATCCTTTTTAAATTGTTTCGGCTCATTTCGTGGTTTCGCTATGGATTCGGTGGTTGAATCCAGGTTCGGTGGTCGAATCACGGGTTTGAATCCAGGTTTTAATCCTGAGTTTGGGTTTTTGGGTTGAGGGCTTGGGGGGTCCTCACTCTACTCGACCATAGCCCTAAGGTGAGGTTCTCCCCCATCCAAGTTTTGGGAATTGTGTATTTCTTGCTAAGAATCTGTTCTTAATTGTACAATGTATATGAACAATATTATATTTTCGCCAGACAGGCTGCAGAACCTACTTGTGCCGAGGGCCAGGCACGGAGGCTTCATTCTTTTATTTTTTTATGAAGATGATGGGACCATCCAAATTCCACGTGGCCACTTCAAGATTACGCCTCGGTCATGCAGTGAATGGGATTAGTGTCTTGCCTTCATTTATATGTATTCTTATAAACTAAAGAACCTAAAGTGAACTAAAAGTGTATGGGAAGGTGACTGGAAATAGAACATTCAAATATTTTTTGAAAACTTTATATCTATATTTATATCTATGAATAAACTTGTAGATTGTTCTATTGTTTACTTGTATTCCTCAGAATTGGTAAATCCTCTATGAAACTAAAAGATCTTGGTATTTACAGTGTGTTTACCTGCTTCAAGTTATCAAAATGTATTTTCATGGTGAGGAGTTAGCCATTTGTCAATACGATAATTATAAGTTTATTATGAGTTTACTTGCGGAACCCGTGGAAATTCCATGGAAAAAATAAGAGGTACTCCTCTTTTCTTTCACCTTCCTCCTCCTACCTTTCACCTCCCCTCCCTCTCCTCATCCTTCCCTCTTCCTCTACATTCCCTTTTCTCTCACTCTCTCTCCCACTTTAAGGCCTTCATCTCATCCCTCTCACTTCCCCTTCTCGCTCTTCCTCCTTAAATTCACCCACCTCCTCCCTTATTCCTTACCTTTGTCTCCCATCCCCCTTTCTCTCTGAGAACCCCACCCCACTTTACACAAAAGGAGTTGACTAAGTCCGCAGTCACCTGGAATATGACTTTAACCGCACAATGTAATTATATCGTGTAAATGGACGTCAGATATGCGCGGGAACCCTGCGGACGATCTGCGGTGGAGGTGACACGCCTGAGTATAGTCTCGACTATACTCAGGCGTAAATAAGAATCTGTTAATTCTGTTCGATTTCCTCTCCAATGTCTCACATCTTACCAGGTACGGGGGAACCACGACAAGAGGCGTAAGTGAATATCTTTGTTTCTCTTAATCCTTCGCCCAACAGTTTTGTGGGCGGCAGATAATAGTATTTAAGAAAAATCCCTCTGCGATCGTTCACAACAACTTTTGTATGAAATTCCTCCGGTAACAGTCAAACTAGCGCCACCGTGCGCGGGGTATTTATCGGTCGGGTCAAACCGCTCGTTTCCTCTTTAGAATGGGCATGCATACCTGCTCTGATTTGTTGGTAAACAAATCCTCGGGAAAGGGGGGAACCTGTTTATCAGAATTAATGCTTTATTTTAGTGCCTAGCTTTATTTTTAGATCTACTTTAACTATTTGAGGAGGCACCGTTTTTTTTAAAAAATTATTATTCAAAGTTGAACATCTTTAAATATATTTAATTTGTTATCGTTTTTGCTGAGGGTCTTTATCATTATGTTTTTTGTTTCGTTTTTTATCGGTTCTGTCACTTTCTCTTGTTTACTTTACAGGTGTGTATTTATGAAACAGGAGTTTGAAATTTCCGTACAAAAAGTGAATCAGATTTTCACTATTTCCAGGCCCGATCCTTTTAGCTTCATAGCATGTTTCCATTTATTTTCCTTTAATTTCACAATAATTATCACTGCTTGGCGAGGAACTTATTGAAACATCAACAAAGTTTCAGATCAGGAGAACATGTACTCTATATTTCAAACAATCAAAACGGTAAAATAGTCATTGGGTAAATTAGGGGGTGGGGGGGATTTCAGCACTAGAAAGCATTTGAAAAGCACAAAATAAAACAATAAAAAGGAACAAAATATAAAATAACCGAAGGCACCGGGATTTCCTAGTAATAATTCTAACCGTGAGCCTACCCACTGTGACCTGTCTATCACCAGCGTACACGACCACTTTCTACGACCAGCTGAGCCCTGCCTTCCGGACCTCCTTGCCTTAACCGCCCCCTCAGACAGAAGACCCGACCGTCACCGTCTAAGGTGGCCAGATAACCTTTGACCCGCCCTTTTCCCTTTGGCCGACGGTTCTCACACGGTATTTTAAATAAAAAAGGGTAAAATAGCATGTGCCATCTGATAGAAGACAACCCTAAACATAGAAACTAACCTATCTAAAGTTCATTATAGAATGTAGGAATTAAAATGAAAACACTAGGGACCAAAAGGTAAATAAAAACAAGTAACGAAAATGTCGAACTAAGAACAGGAACTGAATAAACTGAATATGTAAAAAAACCCAATTTTTTTCTTCTTCTTTTTTTTTATTATATACCGTTGCAGCAATAACTCCTCCCCTGGAGAAGGATCTTTGGTCAGCCACCACCCAGTCAATTACAGGATGTCAACATGGCGCCAAGTTGTTCGTTAAACGGTGATGGCATGATTATGATGATAGATAGATAGATAGATATAAAAGGGCTACTATATTGTAAAAAGAAGCATTCTGTAATTATAGGCTGTGTACACGAACTTATTTTTATTAATTCATCAATAAAAACGGTTTAGTAGTATAGATCTTCTGTAACACTAGATCAGTCAATAGAACAGGCCTCGAATCCATGCGGAATCGTAAACAATGACGGAAAAAGTGCAAGTGCGATAGGGCCTAGTAGAGTTGAGCTAGAGGTAGATAATTAGGACAGCCCATGGCCACGCCTTCGATATGTTTTTCGAAAGGAACGTTACTAAAAAATGGTTCAGCTATGGAAAGAGATCCCGGGAAGAAAATCTTGTGACGAGATACGTAGAGGAGGATGTAATAGAGCGTTCGTATTTGCTAGTGTGATGCTCTTTATAGGCATAATGTATAACTGCCGACATTTAAGGTTCATGCTAAATATTTGTAATGTCTATGTGCCATGAGCGTTTTAAAAGCGACCCGATTCGACCAAGGAATCCAAAGTTAAAACAACAGTTGGCACTCCACTTCCGCTGTGTACCATTGGTGGAAACCAAAGAGAGTACAACAGTAGTATCAATGGTTCCGACGGAGAGGTTTTGGTTATGCTCTAAATGCGTGGTTTTTGTTAAGAGACGCACCATGTTTACAATATATTTACCTGTGTCATTACACCGTGGTGAACAACATGAGAGTAATTTGGATATCCTTTAATGGTAATTTTCTATTTTTTGGCAGATATTGTTGATACTGAAAGAGAAAGGTAAAGCTTTAATTTTATTTCCAGAGGTTCCATTGCTGATCTACTTGGAGACGAAACATTTTAATAAATTGATTATGATGTTACGTAAATAATGAGCCTGTCATCACTGTTATCACATACGAAAATAATGTTTTGTCAGATAAACAGTACAGGGAAAGAGTCTGAGCGTGTATTTTTTACACGTCCTATACAAGAAAGTTACATTTTTTACAAGTGTTACAATAGATGCAAGTGGCCCTCTGACCAGACAGTAAAGACTTTCCTTTTCTCCCTTAACATAATTCTCTCGATCCATCTAGTCACATCCTAAGCCGAGTTGTTCTTAGACAAGAAATGGGGTGAGGCATTAATACTCGACGCCCCTCAAGACGCCCTTCAGCATCAGCCTCTTGCCGATGATGGCGTCGCCCTTCTGAAGAGGATTCTTGCCGGGCTCCAGGTCCGTCTCGTCCCGCTGCAGCTCGATCATTCCTTTCCGCTTGAAGGCCGACTCCACCGTCTCCTCGCTCCTCACGCACCTCCCGATGGCTGCAACGTGCACTTGTTGTTATTTTGGGTTAATTAATCTTCCCGTGCATGAATGAACCTTTTCTGTATTTCTAAGGAGATAATATTAGAATAAAGAATATTCTCGTTGGTTAGAAATAAATTCTATGCGAAAAAAACAGGTTCTTTTTTAGTGACTTTAAATGTCAAAAGTGTGCGGGGTCTCAGTTTTACAAGTTTTAGGCCTCACCATTGAACAGATAATCATCGCAAATATTCGACCCAGTATCTGCGCCAGAGCCTCGAGGATGGAATAGGTAGGGGCACTCCCTGGCGTCCTTGAGGCATGTGAGGCCGTACCCACATTTGCCGTACGCGCCCAAGGTCCACCGCACTCCTCGTCCAGACCCGCAGCAAGCACAAGCGCGATTTTGGTTTTATACATAATATAATACGCTTAGATAGTGTACATGTGAATTTTTTAAAAAAAAAGGGGACAACAAGGAAATCGCCATTCAGTATTTGTTAAGAAATTTATTCCATCCCCTTTTACAAGGGAAATCAATGGTGACCATTGTTCAGCTTACTATATATTTTTTTTCTTAATGGTGACATTCACATTTGATCACGTGATATATATAGTGTAACTTAAACATTGTCTAGAGCTCGTTTCATGTAGCTGGAATCTGCAATAGCAAACTTTTATGTACAGTACATATAAAGATATAAGTTTATCAGGATGATTGTATATGAGTATAATCATTTTGATATACTGAACACACGTACCTTAGCGCAGACTTCGCAGCAGTTGCACAAAATCCCATGTTATCCCGCGGTGACATTGCCCAAGGGCGGACACGGTTGGGATTACAAGGCCCGCACTGCATTGCCTCGGGCCTGGAGACAAGGGGGTGTTCAGCACAGAATGGTCAGCTCTTGGCCACAGCAAAATATCAACAAATCTAAAGATATGAGTTGTCGCAAATTTTATCAATTCTAGAAGCTAGCGTTCCTGTCCGACTCTTCTGAGGATCTCCCGTTGGGCACTCGGTCGGTGTAAAGGGTAAAAATCCGGGGGTTGAACCACATTTTTGCGGCCTCTATATTGCCCGACTTTCAGCCATCAGTGTCCAGATCGCAACTATAAGGGAGAGTCAACCATGCAAGCTTTAACGAGTTGAGTATTATTTTATTTAGAGTTTGCGATCTATTAGGATGTTCCGGAATTTTTAAAAGCATCTTTTGCTAGTCCGATTCTGCGTCTGATTTCCTTCTTGCAACGAGCATCTGAGGCGACAAGAGCTCCTAAATAATTGAAGGAGGAGACCTGTCGATTTCTGTTTCTCCTTGTTTCAGTGGACAAGTGGGACCGACTTTGAAAAACCCCCATGCACTGTGTTTTCTTGCTATTAACATGGAGCAAAGATTTTCACTGGCTTCCATGGCAACATCAGAAAAAGCTTTTTGGGGGTCATTTAAAGATGTGCTATGAGAACTGTATCATCTGCATAACGAAGGTTGTTGATCTTGCAATCATTGATAAAGATTCCTTTGATGATCTTCAGCCCCCCACAGGTAAACTTCTAATATAAATTTTAGAAGTCAAAATGGATCATACAACCTTGGGATATCTCGTTTGATAGGGAACCACTTAGTTGTTTAATCAGATGTGCGGGCAGCTGCAAGCTGATCTTGTAGACTGAGTGAAATAGTCTCAAAATCTTTGTCATCTATCCGGATATTTGTGAGGATTGCACAATTTTTAGAGCCGGACCTTTTCAAAGCTTTTTGATAGTAAATGAAAAAACCCGGTAGGTGTTTTGCTGATGTGGGATGGCTCTCTTGGTAAGCATTCTCATGACGAAAATAGTTTTTCTTCGTACCTTTAGCTCATAAACAAGTGGTCTTGGTATATCGGGTAAGAATGTCTTCCGATATTCGTAGATGATTTTGTAAAGTTTTAAGAATATGTGATAGGCGTATCGTGGCACCAGCGTTCTGGGA
>NC_051399.1:20808795-20834454 GCF_015228065.2 Penaeus monodon | reverse complement strand
AAAAATATATTATATATTATAAAATTTTTTTTTTTTTTTTTTAAAATTTTATTATATTTTTTTTTAAATTTTTAATTTATATTTTTTTTTTAAATATATATTATATATAAAATATATTTTTATATTTTTTTCTCTCTTTTTTTCCCTCTTCCCCTTTTTTTCCCCCTCACTCCTCCCTTTTCCCCTCCCCCTTTTGATTTTGGATTTTTGGGCTTTGACTTTACTCTACCTTTTAACTTAAATCATGACAGAAATTCCCGGGTTTTGCCCAAATTTTTACCTTGACTCGGGAGCTTTTGGGGTGTCTCGACCCCACCAGGATCTGTAAACATCCGGGGCCCCTGCTTCGATCATGTCACCTCTCTACCCCACTCAAAAAAGCAATAAAATTTTTTTTTGTATCACTTTACCTAAAATATTTCAAAGTTTAAAAATTAATTAAAGTGCATGATTCTTTTCCCGTTGAAAATATCTTCATCAATCAATGTTTAATTCATCATCATTTTTTTAGTTTGGCTTTTTCTTTATCTACAACAATGAGAGTCCATGTAACTGCTTCAAGGGCTAATTCTAAATCTTCACCACTGAGTTGTGAGTGGTTAGGGCACATCCATACACTAGAGCACCTAGGAGGAACTGAAGTAACTAAAATGTGTGTGGTGTCTGATATTAAATTTAATGGGGGCCCAGATTACAAAGACATTTTTGAGATTGCATTTAGGTTTTTAATTTGACTGTATTTTTTTTGGGGTCACACTTTTTTTGAGTTAGACCCATTCCCCATTGCTTTAAATTGTAATTATGTCTTCTGCAACCGTTCTTAATTTTACTAAAAATATTTGTCACTAAGTGATACTGATGTACTTCTTTCATGAGTTCATCAACATAAAACAAGTAATCTAGCAGCCAAGTTTGGAACAGTGTCAATCAGACTTTTCTTACAAGAAATTTAAAAGTCTGCCCCGGATTAATTTTTTGGTAAACCTGGACCCAGGTTTTCATGACTTTTTTATGCACTTTCCTACTTCTTAACGTTCACTAAACAGTATGGAAAAGTTGTGCTCTATGCATTCTCATAGAGATGTAGTGTTCCTGGATTCACCAAAAATTCTTATTTTATTAAGCTTTTGTAAATGAAGCCATTGAAACACCCAACTATCACTATGTAACTTTATAAATGGCAAATTGATATGAAGCCGGACTGGACCAATTCTATATTTTAGGGGGCTATGAAAGGTCTGATCACAAAAATTTTATTAGAACACTGTAAAAGCATAATATTAATAGCCTAAAAAAATTTCTATGGTTTTCGAAATTCCTTGTCACTACACATACTACACACTAAATTAAGTAGCTATCAGGTACCATACCTAAACCCTAAATACCGACTTAGCCAAGAAAGGAGGAATTTTAATTTTTCCTGCCCCCTTTTAGTCGGTAGACTTCCAGGGTCTTTCCTCCCCGTTCGCCCAGAAAGGTCCACAGAAAACCAAAAAATACGTACACAATTCCCCAAAATATTTTATGCCCACCATGATATGAAAGGCGGGGAAAAAAATTTCTTTTAATTTTAAAAACAAGAATTACATTGAAACCTTGAAACGAGGATTTGAGCATCCCACCCTATCAGTTTAAATTGTGAAAATGCAATGTAAACGAGAAATTAGGGTTTTTAGTCGGGTTTAGAAAAGGTAAAGGGTTTTTGGGCGCCCAATTTCCAAAATTTTCCCATGCCTCCCGCACTTGGACTCCACTTCCGTAACCCTATTAAAAAATCACACTTTAAAATTTTCTCCCTTTTAAAAAATTAAAATGTTCAATACCACTACTTAAATTTTAAATGGTAATCAACAAAAAAAAGAACAGTTTTTCAAAAAAAATTTCCCTTCCCTTTTTTTTTATGAAAATGGCCTTTTCCCTATTTTCTCCCACATTAGGGGTTACTTTATTCTTTTTTCATGTTGGTTTTTTTAAAAAATTGATTTAAAAAATTAAAAATAAAAAAAAAAACCCCAAAAAGATTTTCCCCGGTTTTCCAACTCAAAGCTGTATTCTTGACAACGGTTATCAATGCCAGATGAAACGGAGAAAGCAGGAAACTTTAATATAGGAACAATGAAAATTAGCAGATAAAATTTTTGTTTCAAACCCAAAGGCAATCGAAAACAAATTTTATTCTTCAAATATGTTTTTCAAGCCAAAAATAAAATTTTGGGTTTGGGAAAATTTTAAATTTTGCAACAAATTGTGAAAAGGGTTTTTTTAAATAAAAATTTTGAATCTTCCCTCTACTAATGCCCCACGGGCTGTTGATGGATTGAGGTTTAAGAGAACAGTCCCCAAAAAAATTTTTTTGAAAAAATCTAAAAAAATTTATAAATTATCCCTCATTACCCAAAATAAAATTTTGCCTAAACATTTTTAATATTAATAATAATAAATAATAATAAAAAAAAAAAACAAAAAAAAACAAAAAAAAAAATTTTGGATTAATTTTAATTCTAAGACCTCTAACGGGAATTTTCCCTTTTGGAAAATTTGGATACAGATAAAAATTATCCATTAATTATAACCATTTTTCAATCCCAGCCAAAAGTGTCTGCATAATAATCAAACCATTGTTGACTGAAAAAGTTAAACCCTAGATCTGAAGTTATCTTGAAGATTTTTCTTTTTTTCTCTTTTTCCCTTTTCTAATATCATTTTTTTTAAAGACCAACACCCCACAAAAGTAGGGGGTTTGAGGTCATTGGGTTCATTTTTGGCTGCTCCCCCACGGGTGTTGAAAAGTCCCCAAAAGGAAAACAGGTAAATACCACCCTCATTAGGTGTCCCCAAAAGAGTCCAAAAAAAAAAATTTGTTAATTTAAATTTCCTCTATGTTAAAAAAATATTCTTTATGTGAATTCCATCTAGCTAAATGTGAGAACACAAAAACTAAAATTATGATCCCCCTTTCTTGCTAGTTGTTTTTGATGCTTTAAAAATCTGAAAAAAAGTTTGATGTTTAAAAAAAAGGGCTTAGCAATTTCCTTTGTACTGTTTTCCCCACCCAAACCCTTTTCCCAAAACTTTAGTATTATGGTTTAAAAAAAATTTTCAATCTTTTAAATACCAAACTTTTTTTTTTTAGTGGGGGAAAAAAATAAATAAATAAATAATCCCATTTTTTATGAAAAACCCCAAATTTTTTTTTCCCTTATATAAAGTTTTTTCCCCTGTACAGAAAAATTTTTCCCTGATTTTTGGGGGCTCCATAAGTAAACCAGTAAAAAATTTTGTCCATTTACAAAACCTTCCTATCCTAAGGTAAAATCCTTAAAAAATTCTTTCGGGTTTTGTATTTGGTCCATAGTTTTTAAAAAAAATGTGAACCTGAAATGAAAAAACCCAGTAAAGGGGTTCTAAAATGCTATATTGCAATCAACCCTCTATTATGCATAGCATTGAAAAACTACTTTTCAATTCATAATCAAGCCATTTTTGTGTGTAAATAAGCAATTCATTACCTAGATATCTTCATAAAACTTATACAATACATTTTAAAAAATCATGGGGGTAAATTGTGTAAACACAAAATTAACAATTTAAATACAAACTGCAGATCAACATCCCCACTGGTTTAAAAAGAAAATTTAATTTCCTTTTATAAAATTTCCCCAGAGTATGGGCCTTATTTGTGGGGGGAAACCCTACTTCATATGTGAATTTGGGGAAATTTTAAATCCATGCCCCCAGGAAAATTTACGTTCAATGTAGTCCCCTTTGGGTTTTTGAAATGCCCTTTTCCCCAAAAGATGGCTCCACAGGGCTTAAGGGCCCCAAAAAATCAATTATTTAAAACCTTGTTTTTCAAACCTGATTTCAACCCTTTTCCTTTTATTTTTTTTTTTAAGCTATCAATATCAGTGCTGTTATTATTACCATAGACTTATATTTAGCAAAAAAAGCTACGACAAACCCCTCACCACTGGGGGGGGGAAAAAGAATAAATAAAAAAATAAATAAAAAAAAATAAAATCAAAAAGTAAAAGGAAAAAGGGGAAAAGGTGTGATAGCTGGTACTAGTAATTGGCCCCAGGTTTAAATTAGCATTGTACAACCCCGACCGGGAAATGGACAAATCCCTCCACTTTTTCCGGGTTTAGTCACACCAGGGCCAATAGCCTCATCTTGCTCTCTCACCAGCAGGCGCTTCTTGTGACTGACTGCCAAGCCCCCACTGGTGACCCAAATTTCAGTCATGGTTTTAAATTGTTCGCTTGGCTAAGGGGAGTAGCTGTAGCGGCCTGACCTGCAACCTGAAATAATTAAACTCCACTACTTCCCAGGTTGGGTCAGGCCAAGCCTAACATTTCCCTCTGACTCTCTCACCAGCAGGCACTTTTCACAACCTACCCCCAAGACCTGCGGGTTTTAAACCAAAACCACCCGCTACTTTTCGGGTTTAAAAACCGCAGGCTCCCCTGGGTTCCCAAATTAGCTGAAAAGCCCCCGAACAAAATCAGAATGGAGATCACCCAACCCCACGATCCTCCAATACCTCAGCAAACACCGCAGCAAGGACGGGCGACTGGGGACCCCTCTCTGGCTCCCCCTTTAAACCCCCATTTTCATCTACAACCGCCTAACTGGGAACTCACCCCCCATTCCAATTACTACATAAAGAGAAAAATCACTACAAAAAAGGGTAATGCCCCCCTCTATTAAAAACTTATGTACCATCTAGGTGTAAAATTTAAATTTTAAACCCTAAACTCACGTGGGCATAGCAGGTGTATACATCCCCACCCCTGGGGGCTTTTGGGTTTTAATATTTCTAAATTTTCTTTTTTTTAATATAATCTTTCGGGCAAAAAACTTACTTTTGACTGATTTTTTGTAATGCCTTTTGGGTGCTATTCTTGAAAGTTTTTTGAGGAAGCAGGAGCTTTTAAGGTGATGTTTTTGGTTGCCCAAAAAAATCAACCTTTTATCCTAAAAAAAAGGGAAACCCATTTATACTCTAGATCAGCCGTGGGTTACAAGGTTCTGTAAACTTTTTATTCCCCGCCCCAATCCTAGTTTTAATTCAAAAGAGATTGATATTCCAAAAAAATACCTCAGACCTTTTCCCCCTTTTTTTATTCCTTTGGGAGTCCTAGTAAAATTTTGGGGAGGAGTGGGAGGGGGGGAGGAGAGGGGAGGGGGGGGGGGGAAGGAGGGAGGGAGAGAGAGAGAGGAGAGAGAGAGAGAGAGAGAAAAGAAGAGGGGGAGGGGAGAAGAGAGAGGGGAGGGGGGAGGGAGAAAAGGTTTAAAGGTTTGGGGTTTTTATTCTAATTTTCAATGGATTTCTTGGTGTGACATACTGTCCCTTCATTTTTCCCTTTCCCAAAGAAATTCCTGTGTGCAAGGGAAAGGCCAGGGTTACCATCCACTGGGAGCGAGCGTTTGAACACAGGTCAAAAGTTTCTGCAAGCACACGGGGGGGGGTAAAAAGAGATGAAGAGAGGGGGGGGGGGGGGGAAAGATAAAGAATGAATAAAAGAGCAAGGGCAGGGATGATTTGCAAAAAAAACTTTCATCCTCATTTCTTCTTTTTCATCAGGTAGACTTGGCCTTACTCTCAGGTAAAATTTGGGGATTCTCTACATCAACCTCCCCCAATAGGGAGGACTGGAAGACATCATTCGATTCTTACTTGGGTAAAAAGTACTTGCCAGGCTGGTGCAAAAACTGGGAATTATTCTGACCATGTTTAAAGAACAAGAAAATTGCCTCTTTAAATGAAACAAATATAAAAATATATATTAGTTATTGATTATTTTTTTTACATTTGACCCCCTTTTGGGGGAAATGACCCAATTTCGGGTAGGGAAAAAAATATAAAGGAAAAAAATTTAAAAAAACAAAAATTTTAAAATAAATTTTTTTTCCCCCCCCCCAAAAAAAATTTAAAAATTAAAAAATTAAAATAAATTTTTTTTTTAAATCCCTAAAAAAATAAATTTATATATATAAATATTATTTTCCCTACTTTCAACAAAAAAAATATAAAAAGCATAAATACAAATTAAAAAATTTTCCACAACATAAAAAGGAAAAATAAAAAATAAATAAAAAAATACCAAAAAAAAATAAAAACATAATAAAATTCTCATAATATACAATCGATCTTTTCCCCTCATTTACTAAAGTTTCTTTCCTAAAAAAATTCTTAAAAAATTTTCCCCCAAAAATAAAATTTTCTTTTACTCATTTAAAAATTTATTATATTTTATACAAAATTTAAAAAATAATCTTAAAATAAACCTAATATCATAAAAATTTATTTTCCTTTTAAAAAAATTTATATAACTATTATCCCAACCAAAATTTTTTTTAAAATAATATTTTATAAAAATTAAAAGTTAATTTGGGGGGGCCCCTTTAACCCCGGGGAAAATGCCCTGACCCGCCGGGGAAAGATACAAATTGAGTTTTCATGTTGTGTTGCTCTTGGAGGATACTGGTGGGTCCCCATTTCCTTTCCACGGAGAGTGCCGGTGTTACCTTTTTAGGTAAACATTCTCCTTTTTATCTGGGCTTGGGCCCATGACTTGGGCTGGCTTGGCCACCCCGTGGCTGGGGAGGGAATCGGGGGAAATTCCTGCCAAGGGAACAAAGCCCGCCCGTACTCGAACCCTTTAAAACTCAGATGCCCTTGGCTCTTTGGGCCGCGCTCAACCTTCGGGACCGCGGCCTTATTCAGTATAACATTAAAAAATAGGGAATATACAAAAAAACACACACACCGTGTGTGATGTATTATATATATATAATATATATATATATATATATAATATATTATATATAATTTTGTGTGTGTGTGTGTGTGTGTGTGTGTGGGGGGTGTTTGGTGTGTGTGTAGTTGTTTTGGTTATGTGTGTGTGTATGTGTGTGTGGGTGTTGTGTGGTTTGGGTTGGGATGTTGTATGATGTAATGTATTATGTGTGTGTGTTGTGTGTTTGGTTTTGGGGTATGTGTGTGTGTATGTTTTGTGTGTTGTGTGTGTGTTTGTGGTGTGTTGTGTTGTGTGGTGTGTGTGTGTGGGTTGTTGTGTTTGTGTGGTGGTGTGTGTGTGGGTTTTTGTGTGTGTGTGTTTTTGGGGTTTTTGGGGGGTGGGTTGTGTTGTGGGGGTTTTTGTTTTGGGTGTTGTGTGTGTGTGTGTTGTATGGGGGTGGGTGTATGTGTTTTATGGTGGGGTGGAGGGTTGTGTGTGGTATGTGGTGTTTTGGTTGTGTATTATGTGGGGTATGTATGTATTTGTGTGTGAAATTTTTTGGGGTGTGTGTGTGTGTGTGTGTGTGTGTTTTGGGTGTGGGGGTGTGTGTGGTTTTGGGGTGTGTGGGGTGGGGGTAGGGTGTGTGTGTGTGTGTGTAGGTGTGGGTGGTGGGGTATGTGGGGGGGGTATTTGTGGGGGGTTAAAAAACAGTTTTGGGTAAATTCCAAAAAAACCCCCAAAGGCTTTTTGGCTAAAGTAAAAAGTGACGGTCTGAAAACAGCGTAGTCACTTTTTTAACCCAATTATCCAGGTTTAATTTACGCAAAAAATTTGGGAGCAAAATCTTTTTTTTATTAATTCTCTACTGCATCTTGTACCTTTATTTTAAATTTGGGACATCTTTTACCAAAAGTTTAAAAAAATGCCCTTTTTTTTGTAAAGATACCCATTACTTTTTTAAAAAAAATAAATTTCCGGGATTATCATTCACAAAAACATTTTCAATTTTTCCCGGGCCCAAATTTTTTCCTGTAAAAACCCTTTTTAAAAGGTGGGCAAACCCGCTAAAGAAAAAACTAAAACCAACAAAGCTTGCAAAAAAGGGAAATTTACTTATGCTAATTAAATCTCGGTTCCAATACCCTTTATAAAAAGTGTTAAAAATTTCCCTTTTTTCTTTGTCAATGTTGATTTTATAAAACAAAATTTTTTGAAATTTTCCATGTGTATATTTATGGACATTAAATTTTCATTTACATTTCCTTTTAAATCATAGCAACGCGTTTAAGGGTTTTTTTTTAACAAAAAGCCTCTCTTAAAATTTTGCCATTTCCCTTAAAAAAGCCCTGACGGGTGACGGGCCACAGAAAACGTCTTATTTGCTCCATAAAATAGATTTTTTTCTTTTGTATAAAAATAGTATTTTAAAAAACCCCTCTACAAAAGAACCTATAAACTTACAGCTTTGGGCCCTAGTTTTATTTAAAGGGCCTTTAACAGTTTTTAAAGCCCCAAAACGCAAAGCCCAACATTAAAAAATCCCAAAAAGAAGGCCCCAGGGTTACCCCCGCCGCAAACCCTTTTTTTAAAATCCCTAAAAGGGAAAAACCAATCACACGGGCGTTAAGCTGCCGTCCGCTAAAAACTGTCGGTAAAAAAGTAGGGTTTTTAAATTTTTCATCAAGCAAATTTCCCTTGAAATTTAATTTAATTTTTAAATGAAATTTTTTTGTAATAAATATTTTTTTAAAATAAAATTTTAAGGGGGAATTTTAACTGCCACGATTTTATTTTTTTTTTTGGCTGCAGTCAGTGATGTTGCGGCGGAGGAAAAACCAAAAAACAAATCTCAGGGGTAAAAGTCCCGCTCCCGGACCCGCGGAAGGCTACGGGGAAAATTTTTTTTACTTTACGGCTTAGTTAGCTTCCGCAGGCGCCGGGGGAAATCTGAAAAGGGTGTTTTGGAGAAAGGGGTTTTAAGGGGGTAAATTAAATTGCGTTGTAAATTAAAGGGGTTGGAAAACTTGCAGTGCATTCTTAAAATGATCCTGTAGCCCCGCAATGTATAAAAAATTCCCTTTCAAGTGGGGGGGAAACCCGTTTCCCGGATTAAAGGGGGAGGGGAACAGTGGAAAGGGAATATTGATTGAAAGGGTATGTAGGCTGGACAATTTTTTTGAGTATAGTAAAAATTTTAGAAAAAAACCATGCAATTTTAAAAAAAATAAATCTAGTACAAAAAAGGGCCTTTTTTAATTTGGTAATTTGTTTTACCAAAAAAAAATTTTTTGCAGTTTTTGAAATTCCCCAAAATCCAAAAAATCAAACAGATAAAATAAAATAAAATTTGGGTTTCCCCGGGCATGAATTTCCCCTACTTCTTTTGTTTCTCAGAGCTGTGATTAAAATAAAAAAAGGAAATAGAAGTTTTTTTAATTTTCCCATAATTTTTTAAAGGGGATAATAAGGGAGATTATCTCCCGGGGTTTGGTTTTTGCCCCACCACCTCGGGGCTTTTCGGGACTGAGCCACCCCATCTTTTTTATTTTGATACCAGGGCTTTATCATCCATTTCGAGGTTTCCCAAATATTCAAAAACATCTGTCAGTAACCCCTTCTCCTCCTTTTTATTTATAAAAAAGGGAATTGGGGGGAGGGTGTGGCCATCCCCCTTATAAGATTGTCACAAAATGTTACAGGTAGAAATTTCCCCAAAACCGTGGGTAAATTTTTTGAAAAAGGCAACCCGGGGCCAGGAAATAAAATTGTATGCACTATTTTTTTCCCTTTGGGTGATCATCTGGTTTTAGTAGTTTGTAAGACCTGATTTCGCAGTAAAGACTTTAAAATTTGGGACAGAAGGATAATCTTTGGGTTTCTGTTTTTAAACTGGGGAATTATTTGGGCATGATGGACGAAAATCCCCCCTTAAAAGGTTGCAAAATGCAAAATCCCCAAAATGCAAAAATGTCAAATAAAAGCTATACAGTAAAAACAACCCTTAAAAAATAAAAGCAATACTGTTGTTCGGATGAAAATTATCTGCAAAAAATTGAGGTTGTTTTTAAAAACCATGGTTTTTATGCTAAAACAATCCCGTGCTCTCTTATTTTCCATACTGGCAGTGGTCAAAAAAAACATCCACCATTTGTTTTTTGCAAAAATAGGGGTTTTGTAAACCCCCCCCTATATATTCTTATAAGTTTTTTAATTACTTAATTAATAGGGAGCAGTCCTTTTTAAATAAATGGTACTTTGATCACACCCGCCCTGGTGATTTTTTTTCTTCCTTGTTTTTTTAACTTTATACTTGGGTTCTCATTAAAGAAAAATCAAAGGCACCTAGAAAAATACATGGGGTGGAAGGGAAATGAAGCATTTAAATATTTAAACCAAATTTAAAAATTTGGGAAAGGCTGTAGTCCAAAATTTGGGCCCACCAACCAGTTTGGGGAGGCTTTTAAATTTAGGGGAGAAAGCCTTTTTTTTTGGCTTTTTAATAAAGTTTTATGCTAAATAGGGTTTTTTCACCCACCCTCTAAAAGTCTTTTAAAATTTTCATGTTTGTTTATCCCCTATTATAAAAAATATTAAATATATAAAAAATATCATTATATATATATAATAATATATTTCCAAAGTTAATATATAACTTTATATACAAAATTACATATATACATATACATATTTTAATATGTCATATAACATATATACATATATACTTTAAAATACATATTTTCTATATATAATTTTATATATATAAAATATATATATTATTTTAGTATATATATAAATAAATATATAATATATATTTATAATCTAAATAATATATATATAAAAAATACATATATATAAAAATTAATATTTTTTATTATTAAAATACAGGGCATTAAAATTTCCCTGAGACCCAGTAATAGAAAAGGTATGATTAGGGAAAAGTATAAGAAATTATACCCCAATTTTAATAAAAAGTATTAACAAATTACTTACTAAAAACCCCCCTGATGGGGAAAGGGTTTTTACTAACCGGGGGATTTGTTTGTCAGGGGGGTACTTTGGATATTTGTTTTTGAGTCCCTGGTGACAGTTTTTTGCCCTTGCTGAATTTTCCCTCTTCAGAAAAGGGTTAGGGGAAAAAAACCCGTTTTGGAAAAAAAATTATAGCCCTTTGGAAAAGGTTTTGGGTTCCCTTTTACCTGAAAAAAATCGGGATAGAAAAAAGAACCCATTACTGCAAATTTCCCTATATCAGTAAACCCCTTTTAAGGGAAGCTGATGAAAGCAAATGTTTTCCCCTTTCCCCCCAGAAATATTCCCCCAAAAACCTCAATTTTGGCATGCAAGGGTTATTATGTACTTTATTTTTTTGAATTTTATTTTTCATAAGTATTGGGATCCCAATGGTTATTAAATTTTAAAAGGAAAAGACTCCTTTATGCAAAAAGAAAATTTTTAAAATTTTTATCATTGACCCCTGAAACTAAATCTCTGGACTTGAAGGGGTCCAGGACCCCGCATAAAAAACCTCTTTCTGTATAACTCTTTGGGTTTTTTAAACTAAAAGCTTTTAAAATTTTTTATATTTTGGTTTACTTGTCGGGGGGAAAAATTGGGCCCTCAGATTTTGATTTTTTTAAACAAAATTGCTTGTCCCATTTTGGAAAATTTTTCATACAATGTCTTTCACATAGATATGTAGCTGAAAGTTTTTGCAGGGGGAAAAAACAAATTAAAAATATTAAGAAAGGGAGTAAGTTCCCATTTCTTCTTTTATTTTATCGGGCCATTGACAGCTTGAGCAATTTAGAAAAATATTAAAAACCCGGGTTACCCAAATTAAATTTTTCCAAGCCCAAGAATAATAAGAATTTTTATCTTTTATTTTTTCCAGAGGCCAGAATATACCCATTTTTTCCCTTTTATTTTTTAGGGGCCCCAAATCTTTAAGTCTTTTTTTTCATGAAATTTTTTTGGGGAAATTCAGTTTTAAAAGGTTGGGGGGTCCCCAAAGGGAAATTTTCCAGATAATAAAATTTTTTGTAGTAAATATGTTCATTTTTAATCTTTTGTTTGTAAAAAGTCCATTCTGATCAAAAAAAAAAGTATTGGACCAAGAGTGGAAATTTGTGTTTACATACTGAATTGAAAAGGAAATTTCAGTATTGCCTAAACTTGATTTTATAATTTTTAATTACAAAGGAAATGAAAGATGGATATAAGACAAATAATTTTCAGTAAAAATTTGAAATTTGATTTTTAAATGATTTACATAGCACAATACCACTCAAATTTCTTTGTGGAGTTGCAGAGGATTAAAATTTGGGGGGCTTCTTTTTATTCAGACTTAGCAAAGGGCTTTTAAAAGGGAAAAAATTGAAACCCAAAAGATTTGTTATTTATCAGGTCGTGGTAGTAAAAATAAAAATGTATTTACTCCCTTTTTTCCCGCCTTTATATATAATTTATGTTTAAAAATGCTGTATTTTAAACATTCATCAGTGGGAAAGTTTTTTTAGGATGGCAATTTGGTTTTAAATGTGACAGTATACTATATGATTGTTTGATCATTTTGGGATAAATTTTTTTTTTTAAAAATTTTTAGGGCAAAAAAGGGGTTTTGAAACCCTTTTTAATTTTTCTAAAAAAAGCTGGTAAATTTCAAGGACAAACGGAGAGAGCCAAAAAAATTTTTTTTTTGTTTTGTAGGGAAAAAAAGGGGAAAACGAAAAAAATTTAAAGGTTTTCACAAAACCTTTAAGGGCCCTGGCGATGTGTTATCCAAAAAGCTCTCAGGCATCATGTTGCACAAATGGTTGGGTTTAATATAAAGTAATTCAAAGTGAAAAATGCGTTTTGGGAAGATAGGGGGGGGACTTGGTTGTTTGAAAAAACTTTAAAAAAATTTTAGAAATTTTTTCACATTTTTTTGAAGGGAAGGGCACAAGTGTCCAGTTCTAGGGAAAAAAAAAAAATAAAATGAAAAAAAAAAAATTCCTAGTGGGGTTTTATATATATTACATCCCCCAATTTTCCATTTAAAGGGAAACTCAGAGGTCTGGTTTTCCCTTTTCTTTTTGCTTAAATAGGCTTGTGGTTTTTTTTGAGACAAAGGGGTGTTCCCACTCCCTTTATACATCTCCCCCCAAGCAAAGGGAATTCCCCCAGATATGGGAAAGTTTTGGCTTTCTTTTGTTTTTTTTAGGGGAAAAAAACATAGATCTACAACAATTCTTCCAAAATTTACATTTAACATGATGAGTGTAAATTTTAATTATTGGGAAAAATTTAAATAAGAAAAAAATTAGTAAATCATTAGACTATTTTTTACTTTTTTTTTACTAAATTTTCATATCTTTGTATGTAAAAAATTTTCCCAAAAGAATGTATTTTTTTTAAAAAAGTTGTAATTTTGCTTTTTAAAACTACAGATTCCCTCACTTTGGGGAACTTTTCTGGGGAAGAGAGTGCTGAATTTACAAAAACTCTTGGGGGGCGGGGGTTTTTGCCAGATTTTTTGCAAAAAAGAAAAAGACCGGTACACTTCTTTTAGAAGGTGGAAAGAATTTTCATTTTTGGGTTTTATAAGGATATTCTTTTCCTTTTTTAAAAGACCCGCCTAAAAATCCTTAAATTCTTAAACATGAATCAAGAACTTGGGGATTATATATTACATTTTTTGCTTGTAAGTGTGCCTATTACAGCATGTAGAATATTAGGCCAGTGTGATAGGATTGTCAAGAATAAGAGCTCTAGAGGAAGTGTTTATAAGACCTTTCATTACTTTATTTTCATTATTAATTGATAAAGATTTGTGTGATTTTAATTAATTGCAGGTTTTAGATGGCAACAAAGAAGCAGCAGAACTATTGGCAGCTGTTGTTCATACAGCTGTTATTGTAAAACCTGACTCAACATTAGCTGCCAAAATACCCAAGATACCTCTGGATAACTTGGGTATATGGATTGATCCTATTGTAAGTTGACCATATTACTGACAGATACATAGATTTGAAACTACTCAGGTTTAATACAGTGTGGGATACTTTCAATGGATAGAATTATAAAACAGAAAAGTTTATATGAACATTACCAGACTTTTAGACTAATGGCTCTTCATTGGACATTCATCTTAATACAAAAAGATAAACAGTTGTGAATGTATTACATACAAAATATGTGGTATGTCTGATAGGTAGGTACTATAAAGTGTCATCTATGCATTAGGACCATTGAACATAGAGTACTTTCAGAAACAGGGGCAAATACAATCTTTGTTGTTCTCCATTATTTTGATTGTGGTGACCTGGCCAATCCCATTGCTGGATTTTGTTAATCCAGGATGCAGGATTGGTCATGCATCTACCAGTAATTCCTCCGTAAGCCTGAAGACTAGTTTGGAGGAACTTTTGGTCTGTGGAGATTTCTATTGAACTTTAAGAATTGTCTCCTCCCTCGTTTAGAATATTGGGCCAGTGACAGCCTCATGATTAATTATAAACCTTGATGACCTTTTTTCTGAGTATTTCATAGTCAAGGGGCTAAAATAACCCATGTCTTACTTTTTGAATTTCTAGTTACTCAGAGGTTAGTAATCAGAGGCAAGCAGTTTTCTTTGCATTTTGTGAATAGTCTTTGTAAAGGGAATGGGTGTTGCTTTTTCATCCACAAAAGTCAGTCTGTTTGAAAGGGAGAAAGGCAGTGTGTATCTCTCTTTGGAAGGGGTATTTGCTGACTTCTGAGTCTATTTTGATGATGATAGTTGATTATTGTTATTAATAAACTATACACTAGTATCAAAAGAAGACTAGATCTGCATATAGCTCTGCTGTGCACCTTTAGAACAAATATATAGGTTAGAACTTTGAATGTGTTTTTATAACATCTTAAAGTAACTGAATTTTATCATAAAGATATTTTTATTGCAAGACATCTACAACTATGTGTATATGAACTAGTTATTGAATATTTGAAATAATAATCAAGTATACTGCATTACCTAACAGTATTTAAAGAATTTATTTCAAAACATTATAAGTATTAAACTGATTTGAGGATCATCAAGGGATAAAAAGTATAGGTGGTGAAATATTAAGCTGATATATGAAACCAGTTTTTATTTCAGATTCCACTGGTGAATATGTTAGAGGTGAAATTGGAAAGCTAAATGGAAGCATATACAGCAGTGGACTTCCAGTGTGACTATCCTCATTGGTTTTTATGACCGCTTTACTGGTGAAATACTAGGAGGGGTGTTAATCATCCCTTTGCTGTGTATGATGAAGAAAACCAAAGGTATGTATCCTTCTTTCCTAAGAAATAATACATACTTTCTAAATTAAATGTTCTGGTCTGAGCATAACCAGTTGTTTGAAGTTGTTACATTTCTCTACACTTTATATTCCTTAACAAATATTTACTCTTGATTGATATGATTAATGATTTTATTTTCATGACTTTACTTATATTTCATGTGCTCCATGTGTTATAATTTGTAGTATTATGATATTTTTCTCTTGAAAATCATCATAATATATATTAATTAAGATGGCCTAGGATGAATAGAGTGATATAAGGGTATTTAATATTTTGATTTTCAAATGCATTGTTGCTTTTCAGTTGGCATGGGCAAATTTACTGGAGTGTCAGTTATAATGATGTTAGAGTCCATAATATGCAGAGCCATAAACTTGCCTCTGATGCTACTCGTCCAGTAATAGTGATGTCGTCCAGTGAAGATGTAAAAGTACAGGAAATGCTTGGAAAGAAGTTTGACATTGTTTATGCTTCTGGTGCTGGATACAAACTTCTTGTTGTTGCACTTGGACAGGTGGTAGCATATGTTTGCTCCAAAGTAAGTTTTATGTTTTTAGATTTTCTTTGGTAAATTGTTTCATATATGAAATTTTAGTTAACACATATATGATACAAAAAATCATTGCTTATCTGTTAGGGTTCAACTTTCCGGTGGGACACAGCAGCACCTCATGGTTTGCTGCAAGCCTTGGGAGGTGGTGTAGTTGTCTACAGACAGTTATTAAGCTCTGCTGAAGATAATGTACGTAATAGGTATTAAAATTTTTCTAAATATAACAAAACAGAAATTACTTTGTGGTTGATTTTATGCATGTCACTTGGACATATTTGATGTTCATAAGCAATCGGTATTTCAGTACTGATAATGATTTACCCTCACTGATTAATGCATTAATGATATTACTTTTCTGCATTTCAGCATATATCGGAAGATATGTTGAAAAGTATTCAGATAAAATACCACAAGCCAAATGTTGATTCACCAAAAGCCAGCTTACAATGGAGCAATGCAGGAGGAATTGTGGCTTATAGGGAGACTGAAGTATTACCAACCATTTTAGAATGTTTGAGAACATCATAGATAAGATTTTTTTTTTTTTTTTTTTTTTATAAAGAGTAAACAATAAATTGGGCACATATAGCTTTGCAGTTGTTCTGTCTGTGGTTATTGATGAACTTTGTGATATTTAGATTTGGTACAAGGGTACAAAATCTAGTACACTTTTGAATAGTATTTCTTTATTTTTATCTTCAGAAATTATACTTATTATTTTACTTGAGATTATAAGATAGGATACCCACAATATTCATTGGAAGTATATTAATTCAACGAGATTCTCAGTTATAAATGAGATATATTTCACAGCATTCAATTATATAAGATAAAGTATGCAATGGAACTTTTAAATTTTTTATATCAGAAAAGACAGACTTCTCTATTTTACCTTGATAAAAATTTTGGCTCCCATTTTTGACATTCAGCCCATATTATGTATTTAAGAGAAGAATATGACTTTGTATAGATATGATAATACATTTTTTTATTATAAAGATAACCTGAGATATTAATATATTGTGCATGTTGATATAAAATTTTACAATATGTGTGCATGCATGTGTGAGTGTGAGTGTGTTTGTGCCTTTATAAAAAAAAAATGTTACTTTCCATATTTTTTAACCCAATGTCTGTGAGTTTATGTACTGTCCCCTTTAGATATTTGTGAGTTTTCTTACTTACAGATGGTTCCATGTGTGCTCAGCCACCAAGCAGTCAATCAGTTGGCCCTAGTGACCACACCCGATTTCCCCATTCCTTGATTTGCGGAAAAAATTGTTTTTCTTTCTAATAACATTTATATTGACATTGTTATCATTCTTATTGATATTATATTATCAGATTATCATTCTTATTGATATTATGATTATTAGATTATTAAAATATTAATAACATCAAAGATAATAAAATAATTGAAATAAAGCTTTCAAAGGAAAAGGGTAAACAGGTGAGATTGTAGCAGCACGACCCCGCAACCTGGAGTTCAGTGTAGTTACCCAGGTTGGGTCACACAGGTCCACAGCCATGTCTGCGCTCATTGACAGCTGGCTCCCCTCGTTCCCTGCGCGCTTACCAGCGCAGAGCCGAAAAACGAGATCAGCATTCCCCGATCCTCCAGCAGAATCAGACAACAGCAGCAGCACCACAAGGACTGCCCAGTCCTTAGCCGACCGGGGAGCCTGCCGGCTCCCCCATTGATCTCCGACTTACTTCAGCACCCAGCCATACCTGTGGGTACTCACACCCACAACAAACACTCCCCAAAACAGATAAGACACCAGTAACCACAAATAGAAGATGTGCAACCATCCATCTTCTATAAGATAAATAAGACTAATAGCTGACTCCTTGGTGACTTGCAGAGCCATCTGTGTGTAAAGATAATAGATGAACTTTTGATTCAATGGGCATGGTATTGTAGTTTTGCCACCCGTGCTAATTGGGTTAACTGAATTGAAGTATTTCATGATAGTTTCTATTTAAAATTATAATTTTTGGAGCAGCATATTTCCATCATTTTAATATATTTAGGTATGTTTTTATGGAAAAAAATATTTCATGTGCTATATCCATTTAGATAACTAATATGATCAAATAAGTTTGTTTCCTCTCCTTTACCTATTCATTCTGGATTTCATCTATTCTTGTCATAAAGCACTGAACACCCATATCCTGGGTGGCAGTTATCCATGCAAGAACAGTTGAGCCTGCCTCTGTATTGTGTAATAAACACTCATTCCCATGTATGGCTGTCTATGCTATTGAAGAGGTACATCTTTTTATTTTCATTTAAAGTCATATATGCTGCAGCTAGAATTGTAGACATTGAGGAGAACAGTTTCTTGTACTTTTAATGTATCACTGGTATGACTGACTGTGCCTGTCAGTGGCTTAATTTGGAGTGGGTTAATATTTAGGGATGGTCTCATGTTATGTACTGTAAGATTGTTAACAAAGTACTTTCTTTCTAATGCATACTGAGGGCAAGTCTTAGCTACAATGTCTATTATACTTTATATTTTGAAAAATCTGGTTTGTATTCTGTATTTGTTATATATGTAACTATTGTTGAGCTCCAACAAAAAGGCACTGTATATGACTATTATAGAGATAAAAGTTTCATCAAGATTATATAGCTTCTGTACCTGGGGTGGACATACAGAAATATCTTGACTTGTTCCCTGCATCTGTGTAGAAGTGCAGGAGATAAATTATGATTGCCCAGTATCAGGAATGATAGTGATCTGAGGATAGGTTGTTCATGTATGTTGAAGTAATGAAAAAATTATGCTTTCCACTTTGTTTACCTTATTTACTTAGTGCTTTGTTGAGATAACTCTTGCAGGTGAATGGTGGCTAAGCCTCAAGGCTCCTCAGAAAGAAGTGTGTCATATTATTAACAATAATGGAAATTTCTCTGTTTTGTTTCTTTAGTGGAAAACAGCTGTTAACACTTGAGTTGCTTGTAGTTTTTTTCTGCTTTACAGTACTGAGTTAAACTTATGATATGTATTTTTCATAAGTATATATCAGTACTAAAACAATTTTAACCTGAAGCTGTTAGGGATGGCATGTGCATACATGCCATGGCCACTTTGAGCTTAGTTTATTGTCTTTACACATAATGGCTCCACAAGTACAATGTCCCAATGGGCCAAGTACGAGTACTCCCTATCTCACCTGTTTACCCTTTTCTAGGATTTTCTTTTTTTTTCTAGTATCTTATATTGCTTTTAGTAATGTCAGTAACATTATAATGACTCTAATAATAATAATAATAATAATATAATAATAATAATAATAATAATAATAATAATAATAATAATAATAATAATAATAATAAAAAATAATAAAAATCAGCACCTGAATTGATAGCATAAGTAAAAAAATACGTCTTTCCTGCAAACTCAAGGAAAGGTGAAATCAGGTGAGGTCACAAGGTCTGCTAATTGACTCCTTTGTGGCTAAATGCTTCTGGAGACATCTGTGTACAGAGACATTTCACAAAACAGTGCTACAGTGAACATTGCATTTTCAGAATGTTAAAGTTAGTTTAAAGTATCAAAGATTTTTTAATGTGCAGTAAATATAATGGAGGTAAGTTTTAGGAAGATACTTTCACATTAAGGAAAGGCAGATAATTACCTTCTGAAGTATAGGAATAAGTGAAGAATTAAGCAAATGCTTGTTGCTGTTTTCAGTGTGTAACATATATCCTTGTGTAAGAAAACCCTGAGACATGCAGATTATGTAACATTTCAGAATATAAAGTTCCAATTTGAGCAGAATTTTCAACTTTTATGATTTTTTTTTTTTTTTAATATTAGTATTATACATGTGCGTGCGTGCGTGTGTGTGCGCATGCATGTGTGTGCGTGTGTGCACGTGTGTGTGTGTGTGTGTGTGTGTTTGATATATATATAAAATATATTAATTATATATATATATATATTCTATATATATGAATTAATAATATATATAGTAATATATTATATATATATATTATATAATATTATATAGATATATATAATATATATATATATATATATATATATATATATATATATATATGTATATATATATATGTATATATTTTATATAAAATATATATATATATAATATATATATATATATATATATATATATATATATATTATATGTATTTTTTTTTTTTTTTTTTTTTTTTTCGGTAGGTTCATGTTTGAGCTGCCGTGGTCACAGCATGATACTTAATTGTAGTTTTCATGTTGTGATGCTCTTGGAGTGAATAAAGTGGTAGGGTCCCCAGTTCCTTTCCAGGGAGAGTGCCGTGTTACCTTTTTTAGGTAATCATTCATATTATTAATATAGTAATCACCCAGTGGCTAGGTAGGCAATCGAGTTGTTTGCCCAAGGGAACAACACGCCAGCCGGTGACTGAAACCCCTTTAACCAGATTGCCCTCGTGCCAGTCTTGAGTCCGATGCACGCGCCGCGCGCGCGTGTGTGTGTGTGTGTGTGGTGTGTGTGTGTGTGTGGGGTTGTGTGTGTGTGTGTGTGTGTGTGGGGTGTGTGTGTGGTGTGTGGTGTGTGTGTATTATATTATATATATTTAAAATAATTATATTATTATATGTTATAGTATATATAAGTAATAATATATATATTTATATATATATAAAAATACATATTATATATATATATAATTATATATAATATATATATATATTATATATATATAATATGGATAAGTATGAAGAGAATGATATTCACAATACAAAGATGTATTTGACCCGGTTTCGATGTGTCTTCGTGAAAAACATGTATTTTGACGAAGACACAGTCGAAACGGTCAAATACATCTCTTGTATTTTGAAGTATTCATTCTATTTACCTTTTCTACATTTGTCAAAATAATACGGTTCATATATATATTATATATATAATAATATATATATATATATTATAAAATTATTATATATGAACCGTATTCATATTGCAAATTAGATAAGGTATGTGAGAATGAAATCTATATAATAATATATATATATATTATATATATAATATATAATATATATATATTTTATATATATATATATTATATATTATGTATTATATGTGTGTATGTGTGTGTGTGTGTGTGTGTGTGGTGTGGGGTGTGTGTGTGTGTGTGTGTATATATATATTATTATATTATATATATCATATCTTATATATATATAAAATTATATATTTATATATATTTATATATATTTAATATTTATATATATATATATATATATTATTATATATAATATATATTTTTTAATAATATATATATAGTATACATAAAATAGATTATATATTTTTATTATAAATATTGTATATATTACATATAGAGGAATGATTACCTAAAAAGGTACCACCGGGACTCTCCGTGGAAAGGAAAATGGGGACCCACCACGTACTCACTCCAAGAGCATCACAACATGAAACTACAATTAAGTATCTGCTGTGACCATGGCGGCTCAGACATGAACCTACCGTTAAAAGAAGAAGAAATATTACATATATATATTACATATATATATATTTTAAAATATATATATTATATTATATATATATATATATATATTTTATATATTATATATATATATATCCATATATACCTATATCCATATATACCTATATCCATATATACCTATATCCATATATACATTTAAACATTTTATATATGTTTATGTGTTTAGAAGTGTATATGCCAATGTGTGTATATATATATTAAAGGTGTGCCAAACTAATAGGAGTGGTGTGTGGAAAAAAAATTCTGCACCCGACTCTTTGGGAGAAGCTGGTACAAAAGGGTTGCGGCTGGGAGGTTGGTAAGTAGAAAAAACAAAGGGTAAGTACAAGAAAACGCACGAATATGTCGAAGGCCTTTTCGCATTAACTGCTTCATCAGGGTATATAAGACTAGAGCTACATGGGAGGTTGTGTATATATATATATATAAAATTTTATATATATATATATTTTATATATATATATATATAATATATATATATTATATATATATATCCATATACATGTACTAGGCGTCAGGTCACGTCGGGAATCAGGTGTGCGACGACCTTGGCTAGTTCGTGGCTCCCTGTAATGGTGCTTCAAACATGTTCCTTTGTCGTGGGGGCATCCCTTTTTTAATGATGGAAGCCTGGGACCACTTAGGGAGATGGTCGTCTATGTCGACGTGAAAAACGAAGGGAGCTTCTTTTGTCATGTCGTCGGGGGCGCTGCGGTGTTGGTCGATTTTTTCGTGGAGGCCACGTCCTGTCTCGCCTACGTATACCTTATGGCAGCCACCACAAGGTATGCTATACACCTGGCTGCGAGGTCTGTTGTGGTCTGATCTCTTTTCCCTGACGATGTCTCCGATCTTCATTGTGTGGCCACCAGGGCCTCTAGGTGTTCTGTCAGCTGTGAGTAAGGATGATAATTTTGTGTGTCTTGTTCTGTGTGCGTCCCTTCTTGATCTGGTCATGATCTTTTCCGCCCTGCGTCGGAGGTGGTTGAGCAAGGCACGAGGGTAACGGAGGCGTTGGAATGTGTTGCTGACGTGCTGCATATCCTCCTCCAGGAACTCCGGGCTGCAGATTCTAAGCGCTAGTACATGTATATATACACCTCTATGTAGCTCTAGTCTTATATGCCCCGATCAAGCAATTAATGCGAAAAGGCCTTCGGCATATTCGCGTATTTTCTTGTACTTTCCTTCGTTGTTCTACTTGGTAAAGGAAGCAGGCAGTTTGTGGGAGTGGGCAAGTGAACTAAGCCCAGCATTTGTGGACCACAAGTTTGGAGAGATGCCCCATTAGAGAGGGGCTGATTCAGTTTACTTTTTCTTCCTTTTATTAAAAACAATTTATAGAATTTTCTTATAAATGTTACAAACCTTCCGTGTCCCAGCTAACCATGTTTCCCACTTACAAATTCTGAATAGAGGTTCAAACAATATTATGTATAGCAAAGTGTAGGTAGGGTATAATTTCTTTGGTTGTTTCATTTTAACCTTAGATAGTACATTGGAATACATAACCATATTACATTTCACATTTTTCTTGATGTATTTTGGAATGCAGATTTTCTCAGCTTTGTACACTGTTATGTTTTGTTACCGCTAGTTTTTAGATGAATTTGCTGAAATGGATTTATGTATACATTACATACTATGGCTAAAACAAAAAGTGTTAGTCTGTATGTTATTTCATATTGCAAGTTTGATAACTCTACTGATGGAATCTATTTATGTAGAAAATATAGAATTTATTTTAGATATTCCTTTTAAATTAGTACAAAAGAAAATTGTACACTTATGCATATTAAAAAAAAAATGTCTTGTGCATTAAAGATACTCACATAGTTTATTTCTAGTCACTAATCAGTTGTATGTATCATTTTAATAGTTTGATGAATAATCTAACCAGATTACCAAAACATTTTTCCAGGTAGTAGATCTGACAGTTTTATTAGATGGTAGAGAATTGAGATCTTATGTATGCTAATTGCAAAGTGTACTAGTCAGATAATAAATGTTGCTAACCATTCTCATTATTTCATTTACCAGTAATTTTCTAAATTGTGGGATATTTTATATGTGTATGAATGCTGAACTGATTGATGATATGTATGCACGTTAATCTTTCAAATAGCAGCTATTTATAAACCCATGAAAGATATTACAACAATGTTAAAAATAAACCAGTTTTTGATTAGCTAATTTAAATAACTAGTTAAGGGTAATGATAATTATTGCATAATAATTAAAACTTACCATATAACTTTTTCAAGTATGTATGGTTTGTATCTGCAGTATAAAGTATCCAAGTAATTCCACATTTATTATAATTATGACAGGCTTACCATGGCCAGTAATGAAAACTTATCCCCACTATTAGGGGCAATGAGGCTTGCCCCTTTATCAAATAGCCCCAACGATGTAAACCCACCAGATTCCCTGACTCCAGGCTCTCCTTTGACCACGGCTCCGAACACTGCAACAACTACCCCCTCATCAATGCCTAATAGTACAGTAGCCAATAATCAACCCTTAAGGAACATTTCCACTCTCCCAGCACGCTCAACCTCAACACCTCTACCCCCACAACCGCCAACATCAACCACCCCATCCTCCCTTAATAATAATACCTTACAGCCTTATTGCCCCCCCCCCCCCATAGCACTACCTCCCTCAACACTACTCCATCATCACGCCCCCGCCCTTCGACTACCCCTATCACAACAATATTGAATACCCTCTTCAGCGCAGCCAAATGGGACCGATTTTTCTTGATCCCTCCCACCGCGCCCTACTCTGACAACACCCTTCTCTTCCAACAATGTCTCCAAAAACAAGTAGGTAAAGTCTCTTTCCGTAGCCGACCCGACGCTCCCGTCTTGTCACAGTAACATCCGAAAACCAAGCTATAACATTAACAAAACTAACAGACCTATATGGTAACCCCATCCTTGCAGAACCCCATCCAACCCTCAATACTTGCACCGGAACAGTTTCAATCTCCCCAGCAAATTGCCCAATCTATGACAAAGATTGGTCAGATTGTGGAGAAGACCTACTTGCCTGTCTCACAGACTATGATGCAACATCAGTACAATGCTACTCCATTCCCCCCAGAGGTCATCGAAAGAAACCCACTAACATAGCCAAAATTACCTTCCGTGGACATGACCTTCCCTTTAACGTCTACATAGGAGGAGAATCCCTCCCTGTTCGTCCATACCAACCTCCTCCACGTCAGTGCCAAAATTGTTGGCGTCTAGGACACCCAGCCAAACATTGCCGTTCCACAGCCAGATGCCCACTATGTGCCCAACCTGGCCATACCCGATCTAACTGCCCCGCACATGTGCCAACTGTGGCGGCCCCCATAATGTATTTTATAGGGGCTGTCCCACCTACAAATTTGAGTCTGAGGTAGCAACTCTCAGATTCAAACTTGGACTCACACTACGTGAAGCCAGACAAGAAGCACGTCGACGTGGTTTCTCTCTTACTCCTTACTCCAGTAATTCTACCAATTCTCCTAAACCCACCCCCCTACTTCTAACTCCCCCTCTTCTACCTCCTACCTTCCCCAGTCAAACTCTTTTGCCATCCTAAATCCAGACACTCCAATCTCTACTACAGATATTTCAATCACCACTACAACCCCAACACCTTCCCCTCTCCCTCCTCGCACTACCCGTAACAGACAGAACACACGTTCCCCCCCTCTTCCCCACCACACAATCACCTCCACCTTCCTTTGCTCCTATGCTTGAGACACCAGTCCTCTCTTCCCCACCTCACAAGAATCCTTTATTCCCCCAAAACTCTCCAACCAACTCCAGAAGAAAACCATTGAAAATATTCAAGATTACCTAATGAAAACTGACACTCAACCTCCAAATCTTACAACTCCTGCTCCTTCCACACTCCAAGTAACTGCTGATATCCATCCTTCTAACGATATCCCCCATACACCCAATCCTCCTACCCCTCCCACAAGCCCATCCCCCCGACCCAACCCCGCCCACATTAACCCTCCCACCATCCCCTCTATCCCTTCCACTCCCTCCTGGATACACACGTGAATCCCTTATGTCACAAGTATCCCCTTCCTCAGACCCTCCATCTCCTAATACCCCTCCTAATAGAACATCAACTACCATACCTCTCCCATCTCAGACCTCTCAGTCCCTATCCCACCCTCTAGCTGGTTCCCCCTCAAAATTTCCAACACGTACTACAATCTATATCAGTAAAGTATAACTATCCTTCATTGGAATATTCGCGGTTTCCGCTCCCACAGACCTGACCTTCGTCATATCCTTTCCTCTTATAATCCATCTATTGTATGCCTTCAAGAGACCTTTCTTACACATCCTCCAATACCAATCCCCAATTATCATTTTGTCTCTTCCCCACATTCCCTTTATGTCTCATCCATACTTATCAATCAGAAAACACCTTATGTCACACCTCCCTTTGAAACCAATGTCCCTTGCACAGTTATCCGTATCTTCCTTCAT
>NC_051399.1:20786295-20796295 GCF_015228065.2 Penaeus monodon | reverse complement strand
AAATAAAAAAATAAAAAAATAATATATAATAATAATTTTAAATAATATATTTTATATATATATATATATATATATATGGAAAAGGAAGACAGCCATAATATGAAATGGAAAATCGAAACCTTTTGAAAGAAATGGAAATCTTTCGATATATTTCATTTCTTTTTGTGGTGTTTCCTTTCAATTTTTCACTTTTTTGTTCTAATAATTAATATTATATATATATATATAAAATATATAAATATATAAAATATATAATATAATAAGTATATATTATATTAATAATAGATAATAATAAATAATATATATAAATAATATATATATAAAAATAAATATATATATATAAATAAAATATATATATATATTTTACACTATACTTTCATATCCACATCCTAAATAAATCTACAGAAACAGATACTCAAAACCATCTCCTCCATCCATCCCTCCATCCATCCCCCCCATCCATCCACCCATACATCATACTCAGACAGACAGGGCAGGGCAGACGACAGACAACAGACAGACCCCACACACACACACACACACACACCCCCCACACCACACACACAAAAAATACATACAGACAGACAGTTACACCACCATCCATCCATCCTCCATCCCCCCACCACCCTCCATCCCTACAAAAACAACATACATCATACATACATACAACATACATACAATCAAACATACACATACATACTACATACATACACAATACATACATAATACTACATAAAATACATACATACTACATGCATACTACATACATACATACAAATACATCATAACATACACATAATACAACACACACCACACCCCACACACAACACACACACACACAAACACAAAACCACACACACACACACACAAACACACACCCACCCGTGTATAACATATATATAACACACACATATATAATCATTAGTAAATAAATAAATGAATATATATAATTATATTTTATAAAATATTTTATAATATTAATATATATTAATTTTTAATATATTATAATACATTATATTATTTTGTATATATATCATATACACTTACAGTATCTGTATATTTTGTATACTTTGTTTATATTATATAATATAATTAATTATATAATTATATATATAATATATATATATATATATATTAAAATGTGTGTGTGTATATATATGTAATAATTATATAATATATATTATATATAAAATATATATATAATTTTTATATTATATATAATGTATTATTATATATATATTAAAATTATATATATTATAATATATAAAATTTTATATATGTTGTGTGGGTGTGTGTGTATATAACTTACATGTCCACTACACTAAAAAAAATACATACAGACAACTTATAATAAACCAAATACTACAAATATACTACCACACACACACACACACACCCCCCCCAAAACACACACACACCCCCAACACACACACCACACACACCACAAAACACACCACCACACACAAAACCACACAGGGGATTGGGTAAGACAAAATCCCATGGTCGCAATGATGATGGACCTTCTTTTTTAATATATATTTAAATACTATATATAAAATATATTTATAATAAATATAATATATATAAATATTATATAAATTATTACTTATACATTACACACACCACACACACTCATATATATATATATATATATATATATATATATATATATATAATATACATATATATATATATAATATAAAAAATTATATATATATAAATATATATATATATTATATATCACATACATGCACAATATTATATATAAATATATATATATATATATAATATTTATTTTATATATTATATAATATATATAAAATTTTTATATATATTTTTAATATAGTTTTTCCACAAACACACACACACGCACACGCCACACACGCGCACGTGCACCGTGCGCTCACTACAACACCACACACCAACAAACAAAACCCCAACACACACACAAACTCATACATATTATATTATATATAATTTATTTTATATATTATATATATAATATATATTATTTTGTGTGTTGTGTGTGTGTGTTTTTTGGGGTGTGTGTGTGTGTGTGTTTGTGGGGGGTTTTGTGTGTTGGGGGTGTGTGTGGTGTGTGTGTGTGTGTGTGTGTTGTGTGTGTGTGGTGTGTGTGGGTGTGTGTGTGGTGTGTGTGTGGGTATAAAAATTTTAAATTATATATTATATAATATATAAAATATAAAATTATATAGATTACATAACATACAATATATATATTATATATTATATATATATATATATATATATATTATAAAATTATATATTTTTAAAATAAATCGCTCGGGCCCCAAAAAACGCCCGCATTTTTATTTAAGACAAACATTCTGAAAATGTAACATCACAGTGCATATCCCCCTCAAAGGAGCTGGGCCCCAACAAATTAACAATTTTTACAGCTCTTGATGGACTTTCTCATCGTAAATCAAATAAATGAAGTTATTAGGGGTGACTTTAAGGCAAAAGTTAGCTCAGAAAAAGAGGGAAGATGACCGCAATTCTAGGAAAAACGGAATTTAATGGGGGGAAAAATTAAAAGTTTGGGTGTAAGAAAAAATTGGCACCACAGATCCCTGGTTTAAGTACCCCCTACACGACGACGATGCAATCGCATTTTTTTATTAGTCCAAGATACCGAACGCAAAAAAAGAAAAAAAAAAAACCGAGCATATTCGGGTAGACGAAAATTTTTAGATCACAATTGTGAAAAAAAAATTTTTGTTTGTCTTCTGAAAGTTTATGAAACGAAGATGCCCCAATTTTTGAACTAAAAGACATTACGACCAATCGGGAGCGATAAACTTTTTTTTTTTAATTACAAAGGTTTTTAACAAAAAACGTGACCATCGTTTTTTTTGCCTTTATCGAGAAACATCCAAGCAGTAATGTAAGACGATCCCGAAATAGAAAAAAAAAGCGTCATGAGCTGGGCCCACACAGAGCTCAAAGACCCGCTCGAAAAGGAGTTTTTAAAACAGAAAACCCGGGGAAAATGAACTAGTAAACAATCTAAAAGAAAGGGGGTTAAGAAACTAAAGAAAAGGTCTGCAGGAGAAATGTGAAGAATCTCATTGTAACCCCCAAAAAGATTTTTAAAAAGGGTAAGAGAGATCACCATATCAGCACCCTTTTTTTCCTAAAATTTTCTCAAACCCGCAGACGGCCGCATTTTCCCCGGACCGAGGGCAGTGCTCGTGAGAAAATTATGTTCAAGAACTTTTTAACGAAAGCAAAAACCCAAAGATTTGTCCTGGGAAATTTCCTTGGTCCACCAATTTGAAGTAGAAATACGTTCTTTCAGCAAAGAAATCTGGAAAAAAAGCGGTCCCGACGAGAAAAAGGTATTTATCCCCCTAGAACTTCCCAAAAGATGTCATAAATCGGCAAGGGACTAAAGAATTGTGTAAAGTATCTATTTCCTACCAGGCCCAGGAACGCTTGAGTGCTCAGAATCGACATATCAAAATTCTTAAAACTTTAAAAAAATCATTCTACAGAATATCAGAAGACAATTCTTACCCGTATACCAGAGACCTCCCTTTGGGGTTTATGAAGGTAAAGGTACGAAGAATACATTTCCCCCTGAGAAGCTTCCAAGGGGCCCCAAAAACACAGCAAAACCCCCCCCCGGTTTTCTTTTACTATCAAAAAGTTTTGATAAGGCCGGCTCTAAAAATTGTGCAAATCCCCCAAAATACCCGGGTAGTGACAAAGTAGAGACTATTTCCTCAGTTAAAAAGATCAGCTTGCAGCTCCCCGCCCCTGTTTAAACAACTGGGGGGGTTTCCCCTATAAAACAGATATCCCACAAGGTTGTATGATCCCACTTGATTTCTCAATTTATATTCAGAATTTTATCCTGTGGGAGGCTGAAGATCACAAAAAGGAATTTTACAATGTTTCAAGATCAACAACCTTTGTTATGCAGATGATACATTTTCATAGCAAATCTTTAAAAGACCTCCAAAAGCTTTCAGTTGCCATGGAAGCCAGTGAAAATCTTTTCCTCCATTTAAAAGAAGAAAAAAAAGTGCATGGGGTTTTAAAAACGTCCCAAATTGTCCCCTGAAAACAAGGGAGAAAGAAATCCGGACAGGTCTCCTCCCCAATTATTTAGGAGGGTTTTTCACCCAGTGTCGTTGCAAGAAGGAAATCAACGCAAAAATTGGACAGCAAAAATGCATTCTAAAAATTCGGGAAAATCCCAAAAGACGCAAATCTGAATGAAAAAATACCAGACCGTTAAAGCTTTGCATGGTTCTCTCCTTATAGTTGCAATCCTGGACCGATGGCGAAAGGGGGCATATAGAGGCCCCCAGAAAAAGGGTTCAACCCCAGGAGTTACCCTTTAACCGACCGGTGTCCAACGGGGGGAAACCTCAGAAGAGTCGGAAAGGGAAGCTAGCTTCTAGAATTTTATACAAGTGCGAAACATATCTTTAGATTTTTTGATATTTTTCTGTGGGCCCGGGGGTGACCAGTTCTTGCTGAAAAAAACCCCCCTTTTTCTCCCGGCCGAGCAAGCAGTGGGGCCCTTTTAAACCCCAAACCCGGGGTCCTGCCATTGGGCAATGTACCGGGGAAAAAATGGGGTGTGCAATGCTGCGAAAATCTGCGCTAAGGTCGGTGTTCAGATATCAAAAGATTTACTCAATAACAATCATCCCGATAAACTTATACTTTATTTACTGTACATAAAAGTTTGCTATTGCAAATTTCCCGCTAATAAAAAGGCTCTAGACAATGTTTAAGTTCACTATATATATACGGACAAATGTGAATGTCCCCTTAAAAAAAAAAAATATAGTAAGCTGAACATGGTACCCATGATTCCTTGTAAAGGGGATGGAATAATTTTAACAAATATGAAATGGGCGATTTTTCCTTTTTGTCCCTTTTTAAGAATTTACATTTCACATCTAAGCGTATTAATTATGTATAAAACCAAAAACGGGGGCTTGTGCTTTCTGCGGGGCTGGGCGGGAGGCGGGGACCCCTTGGGGCGGACGGCAAATGGGGACGGCCCCCCAGCCTAAGGCGCAGGGGTGCCCCTACCCCATTCCACCCGAGCTCTGGCGCGTACTGGGTCGAAAATTTTCGATGAATCTGTTCAATGGTGAGGCCTAAAACTTGAAAAAATGGACCCCGCACACTTTTGACATTTAAAGTACCAAAAAAGAACCTTTTTTTTTCGCTAGAATTTATTTCAACCCCGAAAATTCTTTTTCTAATATTATCCCTTAGAAAAACAGAAAAGGGTTTATTCTGCACGGGAAATTAATTAACCCAAAAAAAAAAAAGTGCACGTTGCAGCCCTCGGGAGGTGCTTTAGGGGCGAGGGGACGGTGAGTCGGCCTTCAAGCGAAAGGAATGATCGACGCAGCGGGCGAGACGGCCCGGGGCCCCGGCAAGAATCCTCTTCGAAGGGCGAGCCATCTCGGCAAGAGGTTTAGCTGGGGGTCTTGAGGGGCCGAGTATTAATGCCCCACCCCATTTCTTGTCTAAGAACAACTCGGTTAGTGGCTAGATGGAAACGAGAGAATTTTGTTAAGGGGAAAAAAGGAAAGTCTTTACTTTTTTCTGGTCGAGGGCCACTGCATTTTTGTAACCTTTTAAAAATGTAACTTTTGTAAGGACGGTAAAAAAATACACGCTCAGACCTTTTTTCCCGTCTGTTTTCTGAAAAAACATATTTTGTAGTGTAACAGTGTGACGGCTCTTTATTTACGTAACATATAACAATTTATTAAACTGTTTCTTCCCCAAAGGACAGCAAGGGAACCTTGGAAAAAAAATTTAAAGCTTCCCTTTTCTCTTTCGTATCAACAATATTGCCAAAAAAAAAGAAAAAACCATTAAAAAGGATTCCAAAAAACCTTTTAGTTGTTCACCACGGTGTAAAGAAACAGGTAAATAATTGTAAACATGGTGCGTCTCTTTAAAAAGAAAAACAGCTTTAGAGCTAACCCAAAACCTCTCCGTCGGAAAACCCTTTATTTTACTGTTTTACTCTCTTTTGGGTTTTCCCCCAATGGTACACAGCGGAATGGAGTGCCCAAATGTTGTTTTTAAATTTGGATTCCTGGGCGAATCGGGTCGCTTTTAAAAAGCTCAGGCACAAGACATTACAAATTTTAGCTAACCTTTAAAGTCGGCAGTTATAATTTGCCCATAAAGCATCACACTAGCAAATACGAAGCTCTTTTTCATCCTCCTCTACGATCTGTCACAAGATTTTCTTCCGGATCTCTTTTCCCTAGCTGAACCTTTTTAGTAACGTTCCCTTTTGAAAAAAAAATATCGAAGGCGGGCCCGGGCTGCCAATTATCTACCCCTAGCTAACTTACTAGGCCCTATCGCATTGCACTTTTTCCCTCTTGTTACGATTCCGCTGGGTTCGAGGGGCCCGTTTTTATTGACGATCTAGGTTTTAAGAAGATCTATACTACTAAAACCCTTTTTATTTATGAATTAATAAAAAAAAGTTCGTGTACACAGCCTATAAATTTCAGAATGCTTCTTTTCAATATAGTAGCCCTTTTTTAAACTATTATCTATCTTCAAAATCTTCCCCTCACCGTTAACGAACAACTTGGGCCCTTGGGGCATCCTGTAATGACTGGGTGGGGGCTGACCAAAAACCTTCTCCCGGGGAGGGTTATTTCGCAAAAGGTATTAATAAAAAAAAAAAAAAAAAAAGAAAAAAAAGGGTTTTTTTTTCATATTCAGTTTTTTTTAGTTCCCGTTTTAGTTTGACATTTTCGTTACTTTTTTATTTACCTTTTGGTCCCCTAGGGTTTTCATTTTAATTCCTACATTCTATAATTAACTTTAGATAGGTTAGTTTCTATGTTTAGGGTTGTCTTCTATCAGATGGCACATGCTATTTTACCCTTTTTATTTAAAATACCGTGTGAGAACCGTCGGCCAAGGAAATGGGCGGGTCAAAGGTTATCTGGCCACCTTAGACGGTGACGGTCGGGTCTTCTGTCTGAGGGGGCGGTTAAGGCAAGGAGGTCCGGAAGGCAGGGCTCAGCTTTGGTCGTAGAAAGTGGTCGTGTACGCTGGTGGTAGACAGGTCACAGTGGGTAGGCTCACGGTTAGAATTATTACTAGGAAATCCCGGTGCCTTCGGTTATTTTATATTCCTTTTTATTGTTTTATTTTGTGCTTTTCAAATGCTTTCTAGTGCTGAAATCCCCCCCCCCTAATTTACCCAATGACTATTTTACCGTTTTGATTGTTTGAAATATAGAGTACATGTTCTCCTGATCTGAAACTTTGTTGATGTTTCAATAAGTTCCTCGCCAAGCAGTGATAATTATTGTGAAATTAAAGGAAAATAAATGGAAACATGCTATGAAGCTAAAAGGATCGGTGACCTGGAAATAGTGAAAATCTGATTCACTTATGTACGGAAATTTCAAAGGTAATTATCTTGAACTCCTAATTCATAGAATACACACCTGTAAAGTAAACAAGAGTAAGTAGACAAACCGTAAATAACGAAACATAAAACATAATGATAAAGACCCTCAGCAATAACGATAACAAATTAAATATTTAAAGATGTTCAACTTTGAAATAATAAATTTTAATGAAAAAACGGTGCCTCCTCAAATAGTTAAAGTAGATCTAAACTAAGCCTAGGCACTAAATAAAGCATATAATTCTGATAAACGAGGTTCCCTTACCAGAGGATTTGTTTACCAAAAAAATCAGAGCAGTATGCATGCCCATTCTAAAGAGGAAACGAGCGGTTTGACCCGACCGATAAATACCCCGCGCACGGTGGCGCTAGTTTGACTGTTACCGGAGGAATTTCATACAAAAGTTGTTATGAACGATCGCAGAGGGATTTTTCTTAAATACTATTATCTGCCGCCCACAAAACTGTTGGGCGAAGGATTAAGAGAAAGCAACGATATTCACTTACGCCTCTTGTCGTGGTTCCCCCGTACCTGGTAAGATGCGAGACATTGGAGAGGAAATCGAACAGAATTAACAGATTCTTATTTACGCCTGAGTATAGTCGAGACTATACTCAGGCGTGTCACCTCCACCGCAGGGTTCCCGCGCATATCTGACGTCCATTTACACGATATAATTACATTGTGCGGTTAAAGTCATATTCCAGGTGACTGCGGACTTAGTCAACTCCTTTTGTGTAAAGTGGGGTGGGGTTCTCAGAGAGAAAGGGGGATGGGAGACAAAGGGAAGGAATAAGGGAGGAGGTGGGTGAATTTAAGGAGGAAGAGCGAGAAGGGGAAGTGAGAGGGATGAGATGAAGGCCTTAAAGTGGGAGAGGAGTGAGAGGAAAAGGGAATGGTAGAGGAAGAGGGAAAGGATGAGGAGAGGGGAGGGGAGGTGAAAGGTAGGAGGAGGAAGGTGAAAGAAAAGAGGAGTACCTCTTATTTTTTCCATGGAATTTCCACGGGTTCCGCAAGTAAACTCATAATAAACTTATAATTATCGTATTGACAAATGGCTAACTCCTCACCATGAAAATACATTTTGATAACTTGAAGCAGGTAAACACACTGTAAATACCAAGATCTTTTAGTTTCATAGAGGATTTACCAATTCACTGAGGAATTACAAGTAAACAAATAAACAATCTACAAGTTTATTCAATAGATATTAATAGATTATAAGTTTTCAAAAATATTTGAATGTTTCTATTTTCCAGTCACCTTCCCATACATCGTTTAGTTCACTTTAGGTCTTTAGTTTATAAGAATACATAAAATGCAGGCAAGACACTAATCCATCCTGCTGACCGGGCGAATCTTAATGTGTCCACTGGAATTTGGATGGTCCTCATCTTCATAAAAAAAATAATAAGAATGAAAGCCTTCCGTGCCTGCCCTCGCACCACGTGGTTTCTGCAAGCCTGTCTGGCGAAATATAATATTGTTCATATACATTGTACAATTTAAGAACATATTCTTTGCAAAGAAATTTACAACAATTCCAAAACTTGGATGGGGGAGAACCTCACCTTACGGCTCTGGTCGAAGTAGAAGTGAGGAAACCCCCCAAGCCCATCAACCCAACAGACCAAACTCAGGTTGAACCGAATCGAACCGTGATTCGACCACCTTGGAACCTGGATTCACACCCACCCGAATCCATAGCGAAACCACCACGCAATGTAGCCGAAACAATTTAATAAAGGATAATAACCGCATATTCACAACTACAAATGCCGCTACCGCCAACGTCCTTCGAATTTATTGTTTCAAAATACTGGATATAATAGTGTACCCACTATAACAGCTTTCTTCTGAAGCAAGCAGGCCTTCAAATGAGTTTATAATTGTTTTTTGAGATTGGAGGTTTGGTGATGTTCTTCTTTGGGTAAAGCATGCACTTCATATTCTTTCTTCAATTCTGATTATTTTGCATAATGTTTTCATCGGGTGCAAACGAGTGCATTTGTGTTTTACCAGTTTAAAACCCACCGCCCCCCCGGGGGGGGTCATATCCGCATGTGCTTCACAGCTTCATTGTTGCCTCACTGATAGTGCGATGATGCCAGTTAGCGCTGATAGCACTGGTTTTTCCATCACATACCGTGTCTGTTGGCGGCAATCTTTGGCAAATGTAAGATAAACTGTATTTTCGAAAACATGTGCTAAAATATCAAATACTTAAAGGATATTGTTTTTTTGTTGGACTAGAGTATAACATCCATGCAATATTCTTACATTTTATTAATGGATTTTTTTTCAGATACACTAAACTTCCCGTTTCTGACATTAAAAACTTTTGCACTGGGGAGACATTCAACTACATCCAGGGAGTATAGACTGATAAACGAAAAAGAAGACATTACACTACATCTAGTCCATGTCCAAGGACTAAAAAGCCTAGGTTACAGACCTGCCCATATATATATGTATGATATGCATACATACATCAAGCATTTATATCTATATAATATACATATATATGTAGATATATAATATACTATGAT
>NC_051399.1:20768795-20781295 GCF_015228065.2 Penaeus monodon | reverse complement strand
ACGGAACATGCCAGGACCCCCTCTTTTCTCAATGAGGTGAAACAACCTTTGGGCGTTTCAGCGAAAAGAGGGATTCACTTTAAAAAGGGTCAGGTCCCCTCCGAGGACGGATAGGAACTGCCTGGAAGAATGAAAGAGCTTCCCTTCCTCACTGAGGGAGAGGCAGAAGTGTTTCCCATCAATGATGTCCTGTAGGTGGAAGGGCCAATCCCCTCTGGATACTCCAGAGGTTGACAACCTTGAAAACACCCCCCCCCCCCACGTGTTTGCTGTGCGTGGCACCCTTGTGAGCTGGGAGAACGGGAGTCCTGGAGGTTGAGCGATGCCGGGGGGAGGGGGGGGGAGGGCACGAGTACACCCTGTGGCTAGCAACACGCCTCTTTGGTCCTCTTTCTGGCAAGACAGGCGGCCTGAAAAAAAAAAAATCCAGTCCCGGTCAGGTTCATCGGCTGGTCTCCCTCGTGAGGCTAGGGTCAAGCAGTCATGCTGCCGTTGGTACCCACACCTGTCCGTGTGTATCAGTGCAATCGGCTATTGCTGCGTATATTCACTCATCACCCTGTTGCTGTTAGACATTGGTTCTAGCACTCGCTTCCCCCTTGTTGACTCCGTGGTGGGTGGGGGCGTGAGTGGGATGAAGCACTGCCAAGTATAGGGAACAACTAAACAAAATTCCCCCACAAGACAGACCTTACGTTAAACGACCTGCAAGGCCCAGACCACGGCAGCCACCCTGAACCTTACGTGCCTCCGGTGGCAAAAGAAAACCCGAGACAGGATGACACTGTTCATGCCTGCTGCCAAGATGGCGGACAAGACGAATTAAATCATGTACAGGACATGTCTTCCCACCAGATTGGTCCCCAACAGATGGACTCTCCGTGCTGGCCCCTCCAGGCCATGCACCCAGTACCAGGAAGGTGCTCTGAGCCCCCCCTCAGACGACCCCACTGGAATGACCAGGAGCACCAGCTGAACCAGCCGAAACAGCTGGTGGCCTCCCACGAGCAAGCCCCAAGCGAAGGGCGGACCGAAACGGCCGAGGCCGAGTCCCCCGACTCCTGATGCGAGTCTGGACCCCCAAGGCGTTTCCCGCAATTTCAAGGTCCCCGTTAAACCCGAAGGCTTCGACAATGGCCTACCAAATGGTAAGGGCCATTGGAGAGCAGCGCAAAATCCGGCTGTCGATCCGGGTTGCGCGAGATCAGGCATGATCATCGTGCCCCAAGATCAAGCCACCCTTTGTTTCCCTGCAGGAGAACAAAGGAGGTTAAAAGACATGGGAGGAAAGTGAGCCTCTCGCCACTGAACCCCGAGGATAAGAAGTCAAGATGGTGCTACTTGGCTTCTCAGTCTCATACGATTTGGAGTGTGATCACACCCACACCCACAGGTCGTTGGAGGCTTCCCGATTGTCGAAGGGAAGACTCCCAACCAGGCAAGTCCTGGTGACCATGAAAGGTAGCCCCGCTCCACCCTTGATCTGGTAACTACTGGGGTACCTACACCTACGCACTTAGTGCCCTGAACCACTTCGGGTGTTTTCAGTGGCCAGAATACGGACACCACCAGCAACTGTAAAGCCAACCAAAATGTGGTGTCTGGAGCAATGCCAATACTAGAGGTGTGCATCAAGGCACATAAGAGAAAGAAGGAAACACAGCACAAATGTCCTAACTGTGCCAGAGGCATCACGCCCTGGAGCCTGGCTTGCTCTGTCAGAAAGATGCGGCCCTAAACGGCAAGAGTTCTAAGAAGCGACCAACTTTGTTCCTGCCCCCCCAGAGCACTTACGCGTCTGGGGGAGGAAACAAAAGCGAGGCTTCCCCCCGACCTCCTAAGAGGAAGGAAGCTGCCCCCAGCCAAAACCGGAGATCTCCGACAATCAGGATTTCTCCCAAGTGAAGAAGTGCGAGAACCACAGGAAGAAAGGTTGTCCGAACAGCACCACACAACGGTCCCCCCTAGACCCAAAGACATGTTCTTCGACGGAGGGGACATGTCGATCCTGATCACATGCTGTGGCCACAGCATGGCAGTAATCCTTTGTCCAGGCCGAGGAAGAGGCGGATAAGGCAGTCAATGTTGCCATGACGACACCTGAAACAACCGTGAAAGCAGTAAAGGGAAGGAAGATGAGAGGCCAAATCAGCCCAATCCTCTCCCTCAGCCCATTTCGATACTCTCCCCTCCCTCTCAGCCAGGCTATGGCCCTCACAGGCAGAGCCCTAGCCAGGCTATGCCCTCACAAGGCAGAGCCCTAACCAGGGCTGATTCAGTGCCACAAGCCGAATCAGAACGATCTGAGCCTGCCCAGGCAAGGCCGCCAATGCACAGAAACAGCCTGCCCAGAAAAAGCCAAAGACGAAAAGTCAGAGCTACCAAGGCTCCTCCACCCCCCGTGATCCAGGGATTAGCCTGACAGCCGAAAGAGAGTCCTCAAGCAGTGAGGATCTCACAATGGAGTTGTAGACTCCGACCGTCAACCCGAATTGACGATGTCTCTGATGTAACTATCAATTAGTAACATCATGACACGCAATCTAAAAGTATTCTGCAGTGAACATCTGTGGCTTCTCCTCAAGGAGTGCCATCCTCCACGCAATAGTGGCGATCAAGGAGCATTGAAATCGTCATGCTCCAGGAGACATTATCAGTCGGAAGCTTTGTGTTTTCGCTTCTCAGGGTTCACGTCTACGCGCTGCCAACGTTCCGATGGCAAAAAGAAGGCCTGATGACCCTGGTGAAGGCAACAATCCCTGCTCCGCAATATCCGATCACCGCACTGTGGCAAGTAAAGATGTTGAATCTCTTCTTGCCGTCGAGATTCAACTGCCGGGGGACCCCTGGAAATTGTACAACGTGTAACAGCAGGCCACACTGTAAGTAGCTTAGACACACCAGTATGTGCTTTCCGCAGCACACGACCGAGTGATCATAGGGGGAGACTTCAATGCACCCACCCCATCCTGGCTCCCTGCAGGGCCACCGAGCGGCTGGCCGTCCATAGCCACGTGCTCGAGACATTCCCCTAGATCGCTCTCCTCAACAGCCAGAGCCACGCATGTGAGAGGAGGGTCCTAGACCTCACCCTGGCCACTGGGCACTCTGGTGGAGAGGATTTGGATGGCGTGTCGCTGAGACCGTCACTAGTGACCATTATGGCACTATAACAACCCTCATGAATAGTGGCCCATCCGAAATACCACGACCGAATCCAAGAGGAAAACAGACAAGGCCACTGGCAGGCGTTCCCAGAGCGCCTTGGCCCGCTGTCTAGAAGCAATGAACCCACACAGAGCCAAAAAATTGGAAGTGCTACAAGCCCAGACTTGTAAATGCCATTGATGAGGCAGCCTCACTGGACCAGACCCAAAACTCGGCCTGGGTCCAGGAGTCCCAAGGACGCCTGGTACTACTTCATGACGAGCTTAGGGAGGTCAGCCACGGGTAAACATGTGCCGAAAACTTTCCGAATGGCAAAAGAACCCCCGACAACCTAGCCCTCCTAAGGAGTGCAGTAGGGATGCCAAGGAAACTGCCAGCACAGTGAGGCAGGAAAAAGTGGTGGAATGGTTGTGATCTTTCGACCACCGTACCACCCTCTCAGAGCTATGGCACGGGTCAACGACCCAGCCGCTCAGCCCGAGATGCACACACCACTACCCCCAGGCAGGGCCAACAGACTGGCGCAAGAGTTCTCTGCGAAAACGAGCAGCGACAGTCTGCCAGCCGAACTGAGGGCCAAGACAAGAACGCCTACACCAGACAGACTTGCTCACACTCAGAGAAAGGGCAGCCGAACCCGATAAACTCAGACGTTATCTTTTTCTCTGAGGGAACTAAGAGATGCACACAAAAGCCATTCCAACTCATCCCCGGGCGTGACGGGATCTCGTACCCCATCATCTCCCGCCTGGGACTGGTAGGCTTGAGCTTGCATTCCTGCACGCATCAACAGTCCTGGGAAACTCTCCACTCTACCCCAGAGCTGAAAGGAGGGCTACCATAAGTTTCCCATCCCTAACCAAAGGAGCCGGGGAAGTACCGCCCCATCTCTCTCCTCAGCTGTCTGGCCAGACTGTGCGGTAGGAGGATGGGTACTGAAACCGGCTCCAATGGAAAATTGGGAGCCCCACAACGAACACCTCCACGGGTTCAACCAGGCGGCATGAGCACAGCGCACAGCCATAGCCCACGCTCTGAGCCAATAAACACGGGCCTCTGTGCAGTATTCCTTGACCTGTAGAAGGCTTTCGAATTGGCAAGTCCTCTTGCCATTGCAAGAGAGCCTGATCCAAAAGGAATCAGAGGTACGCTCCTTTGGCTTGGATAGGTGACCTACTTTACGAATAGACAAGCCAGTAGTCCAAATTCCAAGGTCCCTATCACAGCACATGCCACTAGAAAAATGGAACGCCACAGGGTGGGGTTCTCGTCCAGCCCTTTTTAACACACTAATATCCTGTATCCCTCAACATAAACCTCCTCATGGGGGTGCAGATCATCTCCTATGCAGACGATCTTGCGATCATCTCCAACTGGAGCACACTGCCTAAACAAAAGCCCCAGCAAGTTGTCTGACTTGGTATCCCGAGGAGTGTTGCAGGACAGGACTAAAGTCTTCTGCAGCCAAATCCAAGGCCATGGCCTTTTGAGACAGAGAGTTCAAGGCACAAGTCCTGAAAATCCAGTGAATGGACTTGGAGTGGGTTCAGGAATACCTGTAACCTTGGGGTAAGGATAGACCGGACCCTGCTCCTTCCCCAGGAAGGTCCAGTACCTGTTGACCGAACAAAAGGCAAGACTGTCTGTCATGATAGTAAATGAAGTGGAAGACGCATAGGGGCCAGACACAGAGTACTAAGATCATTCTACGTACAATGCTGTCAGGGCCCATTGTAACTATGCCTCCCTCGCTCTGATTGCATAAAGTAGGAAAATATGACCGATTGGAGACAGTCCCAAAACCGAAGCCGGCCATGGTCCATTCTGGGTGCCCCCAAGGTGGGCGAAGGTCCCTCAACCTCCTAGTGGACAAACCTTCTCCCCTTGGCCTCACGAATTTGATCTAACGGCAGCCCAATTCCTTATCAAAGGTCATCCACAGGCTCCGCAGGAAACACAAGCCTAAGACACAAAATAGTCCGACGCCTAGAATAAGATAACAGCTGTTTTGCAAACAACCTACTGGCTGTCTCACACAGCCAGGTGCTAATACTACCTCAGCTTCATAGAACACTACTTGGCCAGGGCATGGACTCCCCACACCCTGACTTTGTCGAAGCTCCGCCGTGGCACAAACCTCGATAGAGTTCTCGGTCCATGAGATTGCAAGCAAAAAGAATGAATATTGTACGCCTAGCCTAAAGCCAGAAACCCAGAGGGGTCCTTACAACCATCACCCCTCCGGGGAGCCTGACATATTACACAGACGGATCGGTCGATCCCTTGACCCACCACTGCAGGCGCCGGCTTTGCAGCAAGGGATGCCATCAATATCCATGAGGGTAACAGACAACGCCTGCCTCGCTACAGGTCAGAGTAGTTTGCTATCATGGGAGGCACTGAGTAACACGCGTCTCAGGAGAAAAGGACAGTGGTCATACACACAGACTCCAAAGGAGCCGTCGAACTGTCTCAGCAGCCGCTCACCACTGCACAACACTCCTCCTGACTACCATCGGCACAATAACACAAAGGAGCTTGCTCAGGGTAGAAGAATTATCATAAACTGGGTTCCCAGCCATATAGGGATCAGAGGCAATAGCTTGCTGACAGATTGACTAATCGCCGGGGTATGCCCCCAAATCCCATGATATACATCAGAGCCGATTTACTTAGGAGGAAGTGTACGTGGCGGCCAACTCTTCCTCCTGCAGCTTCACAGAGAGGAAACGAGACATTCCCCTCGCCAGCTGTACTCAGATGCCACAGGCTATGAACACTGCACTCTCTGAAATAAACACAGAGGTACCGGAAGTCATTCTGCACAGAATGCGCCTAGGTTTACCACTGTGCATGGCAGATGTCAATACAAACAATAGAACATGAAGAGAGTGTTGCATGCATTGGGCGAGGCCGAACGCCACACTGATACACACTTGGAGAATTGCGTGCCACGCCATTCCTAAGACAAACCCCATAGACACAGCCGTCGTGCTGGTAAAGAGATTATGCGAGATGCTTACACCACGGCTACGGAGCGCCTGCTGGCAATCCCACCCGCCACGGAAGCACCGAGTGTCAGACCAACCAAATGCGACAGCCATAAAAGCTTGACGACAGGCCGGGCCATAAGTGGAAAGGCCCGGGCGAAGCCAGAACTTCGCAATAATCAAGCAAGCAAGCAAAGCCTCACATTCTGGAGAGGGGTGATTCGGTTTTCCCGGCAAGGTTGCGGACGGGGCCGCAGCGGGTGGAGCCGAGCAACGCCAAGTGAGTCACCATGATCCCTCGATCGTGTTGGGTTTGCATGGCTATTAAAGAGATGCACCGCACCCGGTCCCATGCAATCTCGGCTCGCTCTTCCGCGTTTTTACCGGACGGTGACGCGCCTCCCATTGTTTGATGCACGAGCTATGTGCTTGCATGTAGCTTCGTTGCCCTATAGCCTACTCTTTTCCTATGCGATTTTCGGCATTAGGATGACTCTGTGCACACCTTCTGGTGAACTGAACCCCATCTTCGGGCGCCGTGCTCGGACGTGGGCAGACCTTTACCTCCCGCAGGGAGGGTGTGTCTGGGGGGCCTTAGAAGGCCTGCCTACGTGTGCATAGAAGTTGCCATTCTTTTGTTTAGTTGATTGGTCCTGGCAGACCATCTGATGACTGCCCACTCTTTTCTTTCGATGGGCGATAGGCAGGTAGAGCCCCCTTGTCAAGGCCTTCAGCCAGGTTCTGGTCTAATAGCAGCTGCTAGACAGAAAACATCACGTTCCCGTGATAGGAAGTACCTGGATAAAGTTAGTCCTTTCTCTCCTCACTGTGTTTGAAATAGTCCTGTGGTTTACTATTTCAAAGGATGAAGGAACTTTACTGGAACAGGTACAGGTCCCCTCTACTCTCAATGAGGTGAAACGTTGCGAGTTACAGAGACAAGAGCGATACACCATAAACTCACCCTGCCAAAAGAACGCCTGGAAAAAAAGTCAGCTCCTCTCCCTCACTGTGATGGAAACAGTCTGTGTTGGCTGTTTCCAGAGGGACGAAGGAGCTTACTGAACGGTACAGAACCCCCCTTCTCTCCTGGAGGTGAAACATCTTTGGATGTTTCAGAGAGAAGAGGGATCCCCCCTCAAAAACCGTCTGCCATAGGAACCTCCTGGAAAAATGTTAATTTCCTCTCCCCTCACTGTGTGAAACAGTCTGTGGACGGCTGTTTTCAGAGGGATGAAGGAACTGACAGGAACAGGTGCAGGACCCCCCTCTTTTCTCATGAGGTGAACAACCTTTGGGCGTTTCAGAGAAAAGAGGGGAATGCATTTTGAAAAAGGGTACAGGTCCCCTCCGAGGAGCGGAGAGGAACTGCCTGGAAAAAGTTAAGATCTCCCCTTCCTCACTGAGAGGAGGAGCAGAAGTGTTCCCATCATGATGTCCGTAGGTGGAAAGGAGGGCATCCCTTAGAGACTATAAATATGCATGTAAACCGAAGAAGACAAAAAAAGTAAAACGAAATAAAACTCAATTTATAAGATAACCAGCTAGTGGTACTTACACCCCTCTTTCTGTTGCCTTTCTTTTTCATACCTCGACCTAAGTATTGATTCTCCCCGACAAAATAGCGGGTACCGCGATACCCGACACGCGAAGGAGACTCGCTCGAAACGGTCACCTTAGGATGCTGTGGAATATGGGAAGATTGCCAGAAGCTTGTGGACCAGATGTTGTCAGAGCGGTATTAGTTCCCATGATGTAGTGAAAGGACGCCGCCTACGGGACGCCGTAGATCCACTGAAGGACCAGAACTCGCCATTGCAGGTACCGTCGCCCCAGATGCTTTGGATGGGTGCCGCCTGCTTGGCGCCCGCATATCCAGTCAACACCAGGAGCTTGTCAGCACAGGTATCAGTTGCCCTGTGATGCCGAAGAGGACGCCTCCTGCCCGGATCCAGACAAGATTATGAGGACGTGAGACGAGCATCAGCCGAGAAGGATCTGGACAAGATCTGCGAGGACTGTGGTTGAGTATACCGCCGATTAAGACCTGGACAAGGACTACGAGGAAGTCTAGACAAATCCGAACGTCAAGGAGACCCTGTGCGAGACCTTCAAGGACACAGGAAGAAGAGGACGACAGGGAGGAGCAGCCACGAAGATGAACCAAGGACAATGCACGCGAGAACGAGATGACCAGCAATCAGGACCAGCCAACTTGAGTCTCCCTGTAGGCCAATCTAAGTGCCTTGAGGGCAGACATTACTAGGTGGCAGAGCAATATGGAGGGTCATTAACAGACGGAACCAGTGACTTCACATCGCTTCCCCCCATATTCCTGCAGCTGCTCCTACACTTGCACATTATTCCTTTCATGCCACGTGTGTGGTGGACGCTCATTGCTTGTGCCCCAGATGATCCAGTTTACTCAGTTCGTGCTCAGTGGTCGACGTGATATGGTTAGTCAGCCTACACCCTAAAGGCTGCATGGCTGGACGCATGACCCCACACTCGCACTTTACCTAAGACATCGTCTCGTGTGTTCCTCTCACTGTGTTATACTTTATTAATAAAGAGTCAACTCGTCATACAATTATCACCATCCTGCCAGCCACTGCACTAGGGTTCTGAGCCTGTTATACTACTCTGCACCTCTGAGTTGACTCTCCTTCAACTCAGGCCTAGGCTCCTCATTAAGCCAACCTAGGTCTCTCCAACATTGGTGACCCCGAACGACATGAATATCAACACAGCTACCCTTTTCACTGAAGTCAATGCCGCCTCCCGCCCTTTTGCCAAATGAAGCCTCACATGGTTTCGGCGAGCCGTAACCAGTTCGGGCTCAAGAACATAGTAAAGGCGACCACCAAAGCAGACCACGTCGTGGCGGTCTTGCCCAAGGAGGTTTTCCACTGGTTAGCCTCCTGGTTAGACAGCCAGCCGAACGACATTGAATACGACAAGCTGAAGCAGGAGCTGTTGCAGGAGTTTTTTGCTTTTCCGTCTGAGAGGGCGCGACAAATCTCAACATCCCCAACATACCACTTGGAGATCGTAGTACAAAACAAGTATAGCAAGAAATCACCTGCCTATGCCGCCTCCTCACCAAAGATACACAAGTAAGTTCCACGAAGTGGATCTTAAAAAGAGATTTGGCTCTGCTGTCTCCCCAGCAACATCAGGAGAACTCCATGACTCAGATGAGACGGCCATTGATGTTCTCACCAGAGCCAACGCACTGATGGAAGCACATCGCAAGCCCGCCTCACCGGAGATGCCTACAGGGACATGCTCAGTGATTTCCCTTCAGTCAAGCCAGAGCTTCGGAGATACGCCTGTCCTCTGCGACGTCAGCACAGGCCACCCCTGCCCCTTGTACTACCACATTCCGGAGGGACATCTTCGAGCTCATCCATGGATTGGCTCACTCATCCATCCACAGCACCACCAAGCTTGTTGCAGAGAAGTTTGTGCGGCAAGATCCGTCGCCACACCAAGTCACCTATCCACGACCTGCCCCAGACCACACAACGTTTTGGTCATATCCATGTGGACGTCGTCGGACCTCTCCCACCATTAGAAGGAAAAAGGTATATCTTTACCATCATCGACCGCTCTACCCACTGGCTACGAATGGTTCCTGCAGGTGGAACGGGAGTTCTTTGTAAGCAACGTCACCTCTCTGATCACCAAATATCAGATACTGGTGACAAATCTCTCACCTGACCTCCTCAAGGAAGCAATCCTGCAGTGGGTGGCACCCTCCCCACGAAATGCATTACACGCCCTCTTCACGACAACGTCACCGGAAGGCCGTACTCCCTCGGAGATGCTCAGACACATACAATGCACCCTCGCCCACACCAACACACACCTGCCTCCCGATATCCTGCGCTTGATGTTCCCCCAGCGTCTGCCGGTGGCAATTCAAACCGTCCTCCTAGCTTCAGAACTCCCCATTGAGCAACTAGCCTCGAAAGCTGATGACATCTTGGCCATGCAGAACACCGCCCAAATTTTAGCGGTCTCCACTACCCCGTCTCTCACCCTGGAGTCCCTCGCGACACAGGTCGCTGAATTAACAACCGCCGTTCGACGGCTTGCAGCCCGCAACCCTTCAACGCATCCCAGGTTCAGCCACCACAGTCCCGCATCCCCCCGTGCCACCCGCGGACGAAACTACGCGTCTCCGCATCGTCAAAGCTACAGCCGCCGCCGCTCTCCGACTCCAGGTAGCTACTGTTTTTATCATTACAGATTCGGCACCCGGGCGCGCTAGTGCGAGCCCCCATGTTCCTGGCCGGGAAAACGGGCACCGCGGGAACTAATAGCTCCGATCTCTCGCGGCCTCACATTGCGCCTGTTCTATGTCCATGACAACAACTCCCGCCTACAGTTCCTGGTGGACACAGGAGCAGAAGTCAGCCTTATCCCTGCACAGTGACAAACACTCACCCGCTTCTTGCACACTGGAGGCTGCCAATTGCTCACCCATCAACATATATGGTGAGTGTTCCATGACACTCATTTTCAGTGGCGCCTCGCACTCGAAGCTGACGTGGGTTTTCCTAGTTGCTAACGTTCAGCAACTAATCCTGGGAGCAGACTTCCTTGCGCACCATGCTTCACAGTGAACCTGAGAGGTGCGACACAGGAGTCTCTGGTACACCATTCCGGGGCCCGCACCTTCGCCTCGTCGACCCTTGTACGCGCCTCTCGTATCTATACAGTTCTGCCCAACGAATGCGCCTATCAAGCTATGCTTCGGGACTTCCCAGCGCTAAAGAAACCCATTATCGTGACAACGACACCGCCACACACTGTCACACACCACTTCATCATGATTGGACACAGGTCTACTCCTGTTGCAGCCCCTTGCACCAGACCATTTCTGCATGCCAAGGCAGAGTTTGATACTGAGGAGCTCGGATCATGCGCCCTTCCAGCAGCCAGTGGCTACCCCCTGCACCTTGTACAGAAGAAAGACAGCGATTGGCGCCCTTATGGTGATTATTGCCATCTCAACACAGTTACAGCACCGGATCGCTACCCTCTCCCGCACTTCCACTCCTTCACACGTGAACTCTCAGGGTGCACAATCTTCTCCAAGATCGACCTTGTCCGAGCATACCACCAGATTCCCATCGCTAGGAGGACATCCAAAGACAGTTGTAACCACCCCCATCGGCCTATACGAATTTCTTCGCATACCGTTCGGCCTCTGCAAACGCCCTCAAACCTTCCAACGTTTCATGGATGATGTCTACAGGGTGTTTTCATCTACATCGATGACATACTCATCGCTAGCAGCAGCCGTCTGCAGAAAACGGAGTCGTCATCACCCTGTAAGAGTCTTTTCGGAGTCACCTCTTTTACCTTCTAGGCCACACAATTACCGCGGATGGCATCACCCCAGCTCAGGAGAAGGTCAGCAGTATCAGGCAGTTCCCTAGGCCAACAACCAAGAGACATCTTCGGAAGTACCTCCGTATGATAAATTTCTTCAGGAGGTTCATTCCCAAGTGTGCATCCTTACTGGCTCCCCTACGAAGCCTCCTCATCCCATCCAGGTCAGGACGCGGCAGAGACATTACCTGGACCCCTGAGTCGACCAAAGCTTTCAACATCAGCAAAGATGCCTTAGCCTCAGCGACCCTCCTCAACCACCCCCAACAGGGGGAAGGCTCAATATAGCTGTTGACGCCTCGGACACCGCCATGGGAGCCGTTCTGCAGCAATATCCAGTAAATAGTTGCCAGCCCCTGGCTTTCTTTTCGCAGACTCTCAGCCCTCAGCAAAATCGATACAGTGCTTTCGGCAAAGAACTCCCTGCAGTCTACACTGCCATCAAGCACTTCCGAACATACGTCGAGGGCAAAGACTTCCACATCTTGACTGATCACAAGCCCTTCACCTTCGCCCTGCACAACAGAAGCCGCCACCAGTCCCCACGTGAAGAAAGACAGGTGGATTTCATAGCCCTGTTTACCAACGACATACGACACATCCGAGGCACCAACAACCAGGCCGCAGACGCCCTATCCAGAGTATTGATAGCCATGGTAAGTGCCAGCAACAACCCCATCGACTACCATTTAGTTCGCAGGGAACAGCAACAGGACACTTCCCTTTTCACGCTACTTGACGGGGATACCTCTCTTCAGCTGGAACAGGTGCAGCTCCAAAATTCACAGGACACCATCCTCTGTGACACCTCGCTTGGCCGCCCTCGTCCTTACATCCCACCATCAATCCGCCAACAGTTTTTCGAGGCTTACCAATGTCATCGGGAAATTCGCATGACCCAAGATCTCATCTGCAGCAAAGTCGTGTGACCTGGCATCA
>NC_051399.1:20737805-20768695 GCF_015228065.2 Penaeus monodon | reverse complement strand
CTCCGTACCCCTTGGGGCCCCTACTGCTCCAAGATCCCCACAGTTTACCCTGGGACCCCAAAGGTGCCCACTGCAGGCGGGAAGGCATGCAAACACTTAAACTATCTAGGCTCCCAGGCCATTTTTCACATCACCTTACACATAACCCCACCCAGTGGTGGATAGTACAAGGTGGTAAAAAACATGGTAGGGGCAGAGAAATAGATTGACAGCCAAGTAAAGTGGGAATGGGTGAAGTAGGGTGATGAAGGAATTTTGCAGTCAGCTCAGGTATATAAAAGTCATAGGATTTGGAGGGCAGTGATTTTTTTTTTGAATAGAGGATGTTTTGTCAAAAATTTTGGGAGTAAAAATTGACTCCAAGAAATTTGGCTATGGGTAAAGGGGAGAGGGGAACATAAAAAGGGGGACTGGGGTTGAGGACTATCCTGTTTAAGGGAAAAAGGATGGAAAAGGATTTGGGGGTGAAAAGCAGAGCCTTGGTCAGGGCCGGGAAGAGTTTAAAGGGTATTGCAGAGGGATTATTTTGCCCGAGAGTAGGTATAGAAGGGGCCGGTATAGATAATAAACATTACATATTGGGTGGATCAAACGGGTGGTAAAAAGGGAAATTAAGCCATTTGGATCTATTTGGATTTCTTTGTGCTTCAAGCACGATGGAACCCAATGAGAGAAAAAAGAAAGGGGGATAAAGGGTACCACATTAGTGCAGAGACCATTCTCTCTCAAACTTGCAAAAGTAGTTAGTCGAGCAATAAAGGGGGGTATCTTAGGGAGGGGGCCGGTTTTTAGTTAAGGAAGTAGAAATGAGCGACCCATAGAAGTGTCAGTATGAAGGATAAGGATACAGATGTTATGTCATAGCCCCGGGATGAAGCCGTCGGCCCTTCACGTGTTTTTGTGAAACAATATGGGCAAAAGGAGCTCATAGAAAAGGGGGGCCATTGTCAGGCTCTGTAGAAGATAAGGAGGATTTGGAAGTGAGTTCCTTGGGTTTTTAATGGAAAAGTAGTGGGGAGAAAGGTGAGAGTATTCAGTAGCAAAATTGTGAATTTTAGAAGAGATGTTTGGATTTTATTATACATAGAAATATGTGAGGGGAAACTATGGAGACATTTTTTTGCCTGTTGGCTTTAACAGATTCGGGCTGTGCAGCATAGAGACTGATGTTCTTAAAAATTTATGAGGGTTTATGTTTGGGTGGGGTTTATTTGCTTTAGCGATAATACTCATGCAGCACACTTCAATGAAATGTTTTTGAGCTTTCGTGTTCTTTTTGGAACCATTTTGATATGTCTGTGGGCAATTTTGGGAATGGCTGTGAATGCAACACTGGATTTACTGTGAATAAGATAGTATGTTGGTGGAAGAAAAGAGGGGGTAGGAGGGTAAAAGTATCCCATTGCTTTTGGAAGCCCCACGTGGAGGGGGGAGGGGAATATAAGAAGTAGGGAGGGGAAAATGGGAAGTATATTATGTGTTAGGTGACCAGAACTGCCCAAATGAAATCGAGAGAAAAAAAAGGAGAGAAAAGAAAAAGGGTCAAGGCATGAAAAAGGTTTCCCCAATTTAAAAATGCCATTTAAAGGAATGTGGGCTGAAGAAGAGAATTTCTTGGCATTAAATTTATGGAAAGAGGAGAAAAGAAAAACTGAAACTGTCGTCCAAACGAAGAAAGATGGTGTAGTGCAAGGACTTGCCTAGGGAACTGGATCAGAATGTGTCAGATAGGAGTGTGTTTCGGGTGGGGGGCCAAATACATAAGCGGGGAGAGGGTCCCCCAACATCTGTTCCAATGAAAAAAAAGTGACCGGGAGTTTTGATAGTTTTACAGTATAGATTATTGGGACACCAAAAGATTACCCTCGGTTACACAAGGTCTTAAAGTGGGGATAATAAAAAAGGCAGAGGGGGGGAAAGGGAAAGGGGGAGGAGGGAGCATGCGAAATGAAAAAATAGGGAAACAAGAAGCAAAGGGAGGAGAGGAAAGTTTAAGGGGTTTACACGGGAGTTTAGGTAGAATCACCCCAAAAAGGGGGCAGCAGTTAAAACATCAACTTTTAGGAAAAGGGGTTGAAGTTGGGAAAAATTTGATTTTCAGAGGCAACAAGGTCAATGGGGTGAGGAAGGGGAGAAGTAGACTGAAATAACTGTGATCCAACAGCGAAGCAGAGAGGCAAATAATTGTGCACGGGACAGTGGTTGAAAGGGAGTAGACATAAGATGTTTTTGATGGATAAGTATAGACGAGACATAAAGGAAGTGAAGAAGAGACAAAATGGTAATTGGGGAATGGTTATAGCAGATGTGGAGAAAATTTAGCTGTGGAGGCAGAGAATGGATGGGTTATACGAAAACAAAATAAAAGAATAAAGGATATGGCGAAGGTATGGTCTATGAGAACGGAAACCACCAAATATCCATGTAGGAGAGCTATACTTTAGTTGATCTATGATGATACGGTTACATCGCATATGAAGAATTTGGAAGGGGAAGGAGCTAGGGGGTGAGGTGAAGGAATGAGATGAGAAGGTGTTGTATGGGGGGTGGGGGTATCAGGCGGTGGATGGATCTGGGGAAGAGCATAGTTGTGGACATAAGGATCACATGTGTACCCAGGAGGGGAGTGGAGGGATGGAGGGAGGGTTAATGTAGCTTAGGCTGGAGCTAGGGGGGATGGCTGTATTGAGAGGGAGTAGGAGGAAAGGGTGTGGGGGGGAAATGAGAGGAGGAGGGATGGATATCGGCAGTCACTTTCTTGGTGTGGAGGGAGTGGGAAGTTGTGGGATTTGACGGTGGATGAGGGGTTTTGGTGACAGTTTGGGGAATCCAGTAGATCATATTGACTATCTTCAGAGTTTCAGAAAGGAGTTGGTTGGGGAGTTTGTAAGAAAAAGGTTTCTACGAGGCGGGAGAGGGAGACGGAGGAGTAGAGGAAGGTAGGTGGAGTGGGTGTGTGGTAGGAGAGGAAAGAGTGGAAGGGAAGGAGAGGGAAAGTGTGGGGGGGGGGGGACTGCAGTAGAGATTGGAGTGTCGGGATTTGAATGAAAAAGAATTATCTGGGCGAAGTAGAAGTGGGGAAGTAGGGAAAAAGGGATAGGTATAGGGGAAGGGTGAAATGAATGTCTGAGAGGGAGGTGGAGGAGCAGAGCGAGCAACGTTACTGGAGTAGAGTGAGAGAAAAACTCATCGAGTGCTTCCGACTGAGTGAGTCCAAGTTTGAACCTGGAGAGTGGCAGCCATATAAAAAATCATTATTGGGGACCGCCACAGTTGGCACCTGTGTGACTGTGCAGAGCAGTTTGATCTAGTCTGACCAGGTCGGGCACATAGAGGGTATTGCTGTGGGACGGCAGTGTTTGGGCAGATGTCCTAAAGGACAACAATTTTGTCACTGACAAGGAGGAGGTTGATCTGTTCTGACAGGGTAGGATTATTCCCTCAATGTAAACATACCCGGGAAAGTCATGTATACGGAAATAAATTGCAATGTTACTGGGTTCTTAGGGTGACTTAGAGGAATGGAGTAGCACGTTACTGATCATCGCCATCAAGTCCATGAGGCAAGCAAATAAGGTCTTCTGCACAATCAACCAATTTTGTTATAGATTAGGGGGCAAGTATAGTGGAGATAGTAAGACATTTCCAGTGCAATATTGAAGGTAAAGATGTTGTTCTGCAGAATGGGGTTAACGAGAGATCGGTTACAGTTGATAATGCTATAGCTAGGTTTCAGATGTTACTGTGCGAGACAGGAACGGTCGGGCGGCTTCCCGGCAAGCGACTTGCCAACTTGCTATGGGGGGAATTGGTCGGAAGAGAAGACCGTTGTCAGAGTAGGGAGCTGTGGAGGGACCACGCAAAACAGGTCCCATTTGTTGGCTAAAATAGAGTATAAGATATTTGTAGAGATGGGGGTCAGTGTGGAGGAGGTAGTATAGGAAGGGTATGGGCATAAGGCTTTAAGGTAGTATAAGGGAGGATGGGGTAGTTTGATGAATATTGTGGGGGAGAGGGTGATTGAAGTTGAGCATGTTGGGAGACTAGGGAAGGTCTCCTGGAGATTCAGTATTGATTTGGGTGGTAACGTATTAGTAGGAGTAGTTGGTGTTCGTGAGCTGATGGTCAAAGGAGAGCCTGAGTCAGGGAATTGGAAAGTTTGAATTGGTGGGCATTTGATGAAGGGGCAAGCCTCATTGTCCCTAATAAGGGACTAAGGTAATGGTTAAAAGCAAGATAAAGGCTAGACATCTAAAGTCATGTAGCACTATAGCTATTGTTAGGGAAGGGTGGTTGAGTTAGTGATTAGTGTCTAAGCTGGGGCAAAGGAAATAAGTGAGTGAAGGTGTTAGGGCGGGTGTGGTAAGGAGTAATTAGATGAAGGATATGTATGCGTTGCTTTAAGAGAACAGGTGAAGCAGAAAGTGTGGGATTCTGTTAAGGAGTCGAAGTTAGGGAGGTCCCCCCCTCCGGTGCAAGGGAGGTAGGTGGGAAATCAGAGGTACGGGTTGTTTCAAAACGGGGCATGATAAATAGGATGTGTGGATTGAAAGTGGAACATACATAAGGAACATAAGGGTAGATCAGATTTGTGACATCATCTAGGAGTGTGTAAACGGGTCAGTGCTAAGCGTAAGCAGGCGAGAGCGGGTCTCCAAGTCTGTCCGATGAAACTGGAGCTGGACAGGAGGAGATTGAATTTTACAGAATGTAATTCTATTAGTGCCGAGGTTGACCAAAAAAGATTGCCATCCGATTATACAAGAAGGTCTTAAAGTGTGGGTAATAATCAGCATGGGCTTGGATACCCATGAGCAAGCGTGGTTGGGATGGATGTGGGAATAGCGGCGGGAGTGCTAGTTATCCTGCCTGTTCATTCCGGGGATTCCAACAGTCTGGGCACCCAGCAAATTTGATTGTTTCATGGCTGTGTGGACATTTTAGAACAACCAGTTGGATTACAAACAAGGGGGTTCGGTGGTGTGTATTGACTTTATGAGAGTTAATGAGTTACGGGAGTCAGTAAAAATTGTAAAAGAGGAAGAGGAGAGTGAGTATAGTGTTTTTTTTGAGCAAAAAGGAGTGCACGTCTTGTAGTAAGGGACACTGGATTCAGGAGGAAGGGGAGATTTGAAAGTATGATAGTGGGAAGATTACTTCAAAACCACACCGGAGGTGGTTGGAGCCATAGTTATTACATGGAATACTAGAGAAGAGTGGAGAATGGTCAAGGAAATGTGTGAGAAGGGACAGTAGGAGGGCTATTTGTTTTATGTTTGGTGTGGTGTCGGGGAAAACAGAAGAGCAAATATGGGGGGAGGTTATAAGCATGGAGGGACGGAAATGGACAGAGATGGGAGAGGTTGGAGATGGGGGAAATGTGGGAATTGGGAGAGGGAGGTAATCCATGCGAAGTGGAGAAAGCGAGTAGGTAATAGTGGAGATGAAGTTAAAATAAGAAAAGTAGGGATTGTGGGATAGTTGGTTAGTGGGAAAATTGGTGGAACGAACATAGCTCGGAGGAGAGAGAAGGGCACGACGTCAGATAGAGATGGTTATGCCTGATTCAGGTACAGGCTCTCAACTGGGGAGATGCGAAAGACGCTAGTGCTAAGCGAAGACCAAGTGATGGATTGTATTCAAGATGGGAAGGAGAGAAGTTGAGCAGAGGAGTAGATATGCATCCATAATCAAGGCGTGGAGAGGATCAAAGTAACAGAAGATGAAGGAGAGTTGCGATCTGAGCCCCATGAATATGGAGAGAGTTTTTTAAGTCGAAGGAGGTGGAGAGCTTTTCTTTAATGGTAGAATATGGTCTCGCCAGGACAGTTTGGAGTCAAAAATGGACACCTAGGAATTTGCCAGAGGAACGGCATTGGAGTGGATGTGCCATATAAGAAAGAGTGGGGGTATAGGACCTACACGGTGAGCGATGAGAAAGAATGGAGAAAGATTTAGAGGTAGAAAAGCGGGAAGCCAGGGATTTGTGGCCCAGGAAGATATATGAGATTGCCAGATTGAAGAAATTGGTAGAGATTGGTATGGATGTGCCAGAGGCATAGATGGTTAAATCATCAACATATGAGTGATGACCGGGCTCCTGTGGTAAAACTGAGACAATATTCATTAACAGCAAGAAGGAATAAAGTGGTACGAGCCACACTGCCTTGTGGGGACCCCCTTCGATCTGGGGAAAGAAAGTGATGTGGCAGACGGCGATTTTTGAACCTGGAAGTGGTCGGCGAGAGGAAGGACTTTATGAAGACCACCCATGTTTCAGTATGCTAGAGAGGACAATGTTGGAGGATATGGTTACCGCCATGTCGTATTCATATGCTTTTTCTAAATAAAAAAAATAGCTAGTACGGATTCAGGGACGTTTGCAAACGCCCAGAGTAATATATGTCTCAAAATGAGCAAGGGGGTCAGCTGTGCTCTTGGCACGCGGAAACCGAATTGGGAAGGAGAGAGAAGATTGTGAGATTCAAAGATACCACATTAAGCGGAAGTTTCACCATTCGCTATAATAGTTTGCACAAGCAGCTATTTAGTACGAATGGCGATACTCTTGAGGAAGGGTACCCGATTCATTTTGGTTTCAGGAAGGGGAAGGATAAGAGCTTCTCGCCAATTAGAAGGGAAATTCCTGATGTCCATATGTGGTTGTAAAATTTTTAAAAGGAGGATAAGGAGGAAGATGGGAGGTTGGACGGATAGGCATACGCTTAGTGGAATACCGTCGGGCCTCATGAGTGTTACGGCACGATTGGTAGGGCAGCATGAGTTCAGAGGAAGAACATGGGGCATTATAGGAATAATCAGAGGATGGTGGTGAAGGTAATGGGTACGTTTCTGGTTGTCTTAATAGAAGTGAAGTGTGAAGATAGGTGAGAACCACTATGACCTGCTGAAATAATCACCCAGTTCATTAGCGACTTTGGAGGGGATCAGAAATGAGGGTATTTCGAATATGGAGGACAGGGGCCGGAGGGGGGATGTTTGCACTGATGTTTATGGATTCGGCGCCAAACTTTGAGATAGATGTTGAGGATGTAATTGATGCAAAACCTAATTTCGCCAGCTATTTGTTTACTATTCCGGATTGTATGTTTTCCGACGGAGACTAGGCAGATGCTCTTTTAAAGGAGATAAGGGCTGATATTGATTTGGAGTACCTCTCTTAGATAGCGGTAACTGTTCCAGGCTGCACGTTTAAGCAAAGTGCTTTCAGTGCAATCGAAATTCCACCATGGAACACATTTTGGAGGTATATTGGTCTGAGGTTCGAGGATAGCTGTATGTGCAGCTCTTTAAAGACTGTATTTGTGAAATACGTATCATTCTGAAATGGAAGTGAGGGCGGATGGAGGGGTATGAAATAGCAGAGAGTGAAGTGAAAGTATGCCAGTCAGCTTTATCAAAACACCAAGCGTGGGGAGTCTAGGGAGTGGTAGTATGAAGTAGGAGAAAGGAGAACTGGAAAGTGGCACTATAGGGGAAAGTGGTCTAAACTGACCAGTGAAATCTAAAATTGTAAGAGAAGGGGGCATAGAGCGAGGTCAATGCATGAAAAATGATTCGTGTGCGGGTATCAAAAGTTTGTGGGGCGATCTGAATTAGTATAGTAAGGTCAGCTGTGGAAGAGGAAGCGCTCTGAGAGATTCGGCCTCGGGGTTTGTGATAGAATCACCCCATAGAGGTGGCGGGCAGTTAAAAGTCACCAATATGAGGAAAGGTGGGAGAAGTTGGAAATTAGATTTTCAAAGCAACAGTGTCAAATGGGGCGGGATGGGAGAATGTTAGACCTGATATCCACTGTGATCCAACGATGAAGGGAAGATAGGATAACTGTGCAAGGACATTGGTTTGAAAGGGGAGGTGTGACATAAGGTGTTTTCCTTATTGATAAGTATGATGAGAAATAAAGGGAATGTTGGGGATGAGGACAAAATGATAATTGGGGACTGTATTGGAGGATGTGTTAGAAAGTCTCTTGAAGGCATAGAAAGATGGCTATAAGAGGAAAGGATATGACGACAGGTCAGGTCTGTGGGCGCGGGAAACCGGCGATATTCCCAATGAGGATAGTTTTATACTTACTGATTTTGGAGGGGGAAGCAGCTAGAGGGGGGAAAAGGGACGAGAGGTCTAAGATGGGAAGAGGTGTGGGACGTTGGTGTTCTACAGGAGGGGTATTAGGAGAGGGAGGGTATGAGTGAAGCGGCTACTTGTGACTAAGGGATCACGTGTGTATCAGGAGGGAGGGAAGGGATAGAGGGGATGGTGGACGGGAATATGTGGGCGGGGTTTGGGTCGGGGGGGATGGGTTGTGTTGGAGGGGGTAGGAGGATTTTCGGTGTAGGGGGGATATCGTTAGGAGGAGGGAGGATATCAAGCAGTACTTGGAGTTTGGAAGGAGCAGGATTTGTAGATTGAGATGAGCGTCAGTTTTCATTCAGTAATCTTGAAATTTTCAATGGTTTCTTCTGCTGAGTTGGTTTGGGAGTTTTGGTGGATATAGGATTTCTTGTCGAGGGGGGGAAGAGAGGACTGGTGTCTCAGGCAACAGGAGTAAAGGAAGGTGGAGGGTGATTGTGTGGGAGGGAAAGAGGGGGTGGAAACGTTGTTCCTGTCTGTTACGGGTTAGGGCGAGGATGGGAGAGGGCAGGTGTGGGGTTGTGGGTGGTGATGAAATATCTGTAGTAGAGATTGGAAGTGTCTGGATTTAGGATGGCGAAAGGTTTGGACGGGGAAGGTTAGGGGGTAGAAGAGGGGGGTTTAGATTGTAGGGGGGGTGGTTGGAGAATTGGTAGTATGAGCAGTATACTGGAGTAAGGAGTAAGAGAGAAACCACGTCGACGGCTTCTTGTCTGGCTTCACGTCAGGTGAGTACAGTTTGAATCGAGAGTTGCTACTCAGACTCAAATTTGTAGGGGGACAGACCCTATAAAAATTACATTATGGGGGCCGCCACAGTTTGGCACATGTGAGTGATTGGGCAGGGCAGTTAGTAAGATCGGGTATGGCCAGGTTGGGCACATAGTGGGATTGCTGGCTGTGGAAGGCAATGTTTGGCTGGGTTGTCCTAGACGCCAACAATTTTGGCGCCTGACGTGGAGGACGGTTGGTAGGGACGAACAGGCGGATTCTCCTACTATATAGACGTTAAATGGAAGGTCATATGTCTACGGAGGGAATTTTGGCTATGTTAGTGGGTTTCTTTCGATACCTCTGGGGGGAAGGAGTAGCATTTTACTTGACGTGCATCATAGTCTGTGAGACAGGCAAGGAGGTCTTCCTCACAATCTTACAAATCTTTGTATAGATTGGGCAATTTGCTGGGGAGATGATACTGTCGGTGGCAAGTATGAGGTTGGACGGGGATTCTGCAAGGATGGGGTTACCCATAATGTCTGTTTAGTTTTTGTAATGCTATAGCTGGTTTTCGGATGTTATGTGACAAGACGGGAGCGGCGGGGTACGATTACGGAAAAGAGACTTACTACTTGTTTTGGAGACATTGTTGGAAGAGAAGGGTGTTGTCAGAGAGGGAGCGGTGGGAGGGATCACGAAAAAAAACGGTCCCATTTGGCTGCGCTGAGAGGGTATTCAAATTGTTGTAGTGATAGGGTAGTCGAAGGGCGGTGTGCGTGGACGAGGAGTAGTGTTGGGGAGGTAGTGTTATGGGGAGGTGGGCAATAAGGCTGTTAAGTATTTAATAAGGGAGATGGGGTTGGTGGTTGCTGTTGGAACGGTTGTGGGGGTTAGAGTTGATGGAAGTGTTGAGAGTGCTGGGAGAGTGGAAAGTTCTTAAGGATTGTGTTGGTACTGTACTAGTAGGCATTGATGAGGGGGTAGTCGGTGCAGTGGTCGGAGAGTGGTCAAAGGAGAGCCTGGGGGTCAGGGATCGGTGGTTTACATCTTTGGGCTATTTGGATAAAGGGGCAAGCCTTCATTGCCTAATGGTGGAGAATATAGTTTCATACTGGCATGGTAAGCCTGGATTATGTGGGGATAACAAACAGGACCACCCTCAGGGTCCCCGTGGAGGGTAAGGGCTAGATAAAAAGCAGGGGCAATACCGTGCCCATGGCTCCTCAGGCCGTTCAGGACTGGCCACAAAGTCAGCCTTTCACCTTTCAGCAACGGCCTTACACACTTAGGAGGTGGATAGCAGAAGGGTTGGTGAAAGGGACAGAAAACGAAAAGTGGGAAGAAAGTAAAGACCATGCAAAATTAGTTGCAGTCGAGGGCTGGTCCAAGGTGTGGCCGTTCCCCATCAATTGGGTCCAGTCTCCGCCTCCTAAGCCACCCTACGACAACAACGGGCAGGGATTGGTGGGGGGAGGTGGGCAATAAGGCTGTAAGGTATTAAGAAGGAGGATGGGGTGGTGATGTTGGAGGTTGTGGAGGTAGAAGGTGTTGAAGGTGAGCTTGCTGGGAGAGTGAATGTTCCTAGGTTGATTGTTGGCTGCGACTAGTAGGTATTGATGAGGGGTAGTTATTGCAGTGTTCGAGCTGGTCAAAGGCGAGCTGGTGGTCAGGCGAATCGGGTGGGTTTCATCTTTGGGGCTATTTGAATAAAGGGGCACGCCTCATGCCCCTAACTAGTGGAGATAAGTTTCATTACCGGCCATGTAAGCCTGGATTATGGTGGGGATAAAAAACGTTCCACCCCGCAGGGTCTCCTTGAAGGTAAGGGGCTAGATAACTAAATCAGGGGAAATACCGTGCCCATGGCTCCTTCAGGCGTTTCAGGATCGCAACAAGTCAGCCTTTATTCATTTCAAGCACGGCTCTCACACTTAGGAGGGTGGATAGTAGAAGGGTTTGGTGAGGGACAGAAACGAAAGGTGGGAAGGAAAATAAAGACCATGGCACAAATTAGTTGCGCGAGGGCTGAGTCCCAGGTGGGGAGTTCCCCATCATTGGGGTCCAGTCTCCGACTCCTAAAGCCCACCCACGACAACAACGGGCAGGGATTGGGGGGGGGGGGGGTAGGGGTAGTGAGGATATTCGAGTATCTGTTTAGAATGTGAAAAAGTATTGAATGGGGAGATAGGGGAATTGGAGAGTAGGGGGAAGTGATGCTGAGGAAGATGTAAGGGACTTGCTTGGGTAGAGGGGATAGGAGTGAGTGAAGGGATTGGTATTGGAAAGGGAGGTGATTGAACAATCTCGACGGATTAATTCCTTTATGCATTCTGTAATAGAGTGAGGCCAGGGTTTTGTATCTGAGAATTGCTACCCCACTAATTTGTATTTTTACAAGGGCTGCCCTGCCGAACATTAGGGAACCCACTCAATTAGACATATACACGATTTACGGGCAGTTCAACGGTCATGACCAGGTTTTGAACAGGACAGGGCTGTGGAACGACAATGTTTTGCAGGGGAGGCCCGAAATGCCAGCATTTCTGGCATTGACGGGGGGGGGGTTATGGCCTGACAGGTCATATATAGATATAGACCTTAAGGGAAGGTAAGTGCTTACAGAAGGTAATGGTCAATGGTTAAAGCAAGAGAAATGTGCTAGAAATCTAAGGTCAGTCGCACTATAGTTAATGTTGGAGAAGGGTGGTTGAGTTAGTGATTAGTGTCTAAGCTGGGCAACGGAATTGGGTGAGTGAAAGGGTTAGGGTTCGGGTGTGGTAAGGAGTTAGATTAGATGAAGATATGATACGTTTGAGGATAAGAGAATAGGTTGTTGGAAGCAGAAAGTGGGGATTCGAAGGATTGTCTGATAGGTTGGAGGTCGGTGAAGGAGGATCGATGTTTGTTTTTTCGGGAAAGCAGAGGGACGGGTTGTTTCAAAAACTGTGGCACGGGATAATAGGATGTGTGGGATTGAAAGGGGAACATTACAACTGGCAAGGACATTGGTTTTGAAAGGGAGGTGTGACCTAAGTGTTTTCTGATAGATAAGTATGGATGAGAATAAGGAAATGTGGGGATAAGACCAAAATGATAATTGGGGGTATTGGATGGATGTGTTAGAAAAGGCTCTTGAAGGCCTACAATAGATGGACTATAAGAGGAAAGATATGATTAGGTCAGGTCTGTGGGAGGGAAACCGCGAATATTCCAATGAAGGATGTTCATACTTTACTGATTTTGAGGGGGGAAGCAGTAGAGGGGGGAAAAAGGACTGAGAGGTCTGAGATGGGAGAGTGGGGGAAGTTGGTGTTATAAGGAGGGGTAGTAGGAGATGGAGAAGGGGATACTTGTGACATAAGGGTTTCACGTGTGATCCAGGAGGGCAGTCGGAAGGGATAGAGGGGATGGTGGGAGGGATAAGTGGCGGGTTGGGTCGGGGGGGAGGTGTGTTGGTGAGGGGGTTAGGAGGATAGGGTGTGTAGGGGGGAATCGTTTAGAGGAGGATGGATATCAGCGTTATTGGAGTGTGGAAGGAGCAGGAGTTGTAAGATGGAGGTGAGTTCATTTTTCATTAGGTAATCTTGAAATTTTCAAGGTTTCTTCTTCTGAGTTCGGTTTGGGAGTTTTGGGGGATATAGGATTTCTTGTGAGGGGGGGTTAATGGTAATGGTTAAATGGTTAAAAAGCAAGAGAAAATGGCAGACATCTACGAGTCATGTAGGCACTATAGTTAATGTTGGGAAGTGGTAGTTGAGTAGTGATAGTTGTCTAAGCTGGGCAAAGGGGGGGGGGGGGAAATTGGTGAGTGAAAAAAGGGGTAAGGGTCGGGTGTGGTAAGGAGTTAGATTAGATGAAGGATATGTAACGTTGAGGAAAGAGAATAGGTTGTTGATGTCTGAAGGTTGGGAGGTTCGGTGAAAGGAGGATAGATGGGGGAAAGCAGAGGTACGGGTTGTTTCAAACGTTGGTCCACGATAAATTAGGATGTGGGGATTGAAAGGGGAACATTACAACTGTGCAAGGGACATGGTTGAAAGGAGGTGTGACAATAAGGTGTTTCTGATTTGAAGAAGTATGGATGAGACATAAAGGGAATGTGGGATAAGACAAAATGATAATGGGGGATATTGGAGGATGTGTTAGAAAGGTCTCTTGAAATCATACAATAGATGGACTATAGAGGAAAGGATATGACTAGTTCATGTCTGTGGGAGCGGAAACGCGACATATCCAATGAAGGATAGTTATACTTTACGATTTTGAGGGGGGAAAGCAGCATAGGGGTGGGAAAAGGGACTGAGGGTCTGAGATGGAGAGTTGTGGAGTGGTGTTCTAATAGAGGGGTATTAGGAGATGAGGAAGGGATACTTGTGACATAAGGGATTCACGTGTGTAGCCAGGAGGGAGTGGAAGGGATAGAGGGGATGGTGGAGGATAATGTGGGGCGGGGTTGGGTTGGGGAGATGGCTGTGTTGGGAGGTGTAGGGAGGATTGGTGTAGGGGGGATATCGTTAGGAGGAGGATCGGATATCAGCAGTTCTGAGTGTGGAAGGAGCAGGAGTTGCTAAGATTTGGAGGTTGAGTGTCAAGTTTCATTAGGTATCTTGAATATTTCAATGGTTTCTTCTTCTGAGTTGGTTTGGGAGAGTTTTGGGGGATATAGGATTTCTTGTGAGGAGGGGGAAGAGAGGACTGGGTCTTCAAAGCAAAGGAGTAAAGAAGGTTGGAGTGGATTGTGTGGTAGGGAAGAGGGGGTGAACGTTTGTTCTGTCTGTTAACGGGTAGACGTAGTGGAGGAGGGAGAGGGGGAAGGGTGGGGTTGTGGTATGGTAGATTGAGATATCTGTAGTAGAGATGGAGTGGTCGGATTTAGGATCGGCAAAAGAGTTTGCTGGGAAGGTAGGAGGTAGAAGAGGGGGGTTTAGAGTCAGGGGGTGGAGGTGGGTTAGGGAGAATTGGTAGAGAGCAGTACTACTGGAGTAAGGAGGTAAGAGAGAAAGAAGAAAACACGTCCGGACGTGCTTACTTGTCTGGATTCACGTAGTGTGAGTCCAAGTTTGAATCTGAGAGTTGCTACCTCAGACTAAATTTGTGAGGTGGACAGCCCTATAAAAAACCTATGGGGGCCGCCAACAGTTTAGGACATCGTGCGTGATGATGCAGGGCAGTTGATCGGGTATGGCCAGGTTGGGCAAAACATAGTGGGCATCTGGTGTGGAACGGGCAATGTTTGGCTGGGTTTGTCCTAGACGCCAACAATTTTGGCACTGACGTGGAGGAGGTTGGTATGGACGAACAGGGAGGGAGTCTCCTTCCTATATAGACGTTAAAGGGGAAGGTCATGTCTACGGAAGGTAATTTTGGCTATGTTAGTGGGTTCTTTCGATTACCTCTGGGGGGAATGAGTAGCATTGTACTGACGTTTCATCATAGTCTGTGAGGACAGGCAAGTAGGGTCTTCTACACAATTGACCCAATCTTTGTCATAGATTGGGCAATTTGCTGGGGAGATTGAAACTGTTCCGGTTGCAAGTATTGAAGGGTTTGGATGGGGTGCGCAAAGGATGGGTTACCATATATGTCTGTCAAGTTTTGTTAAGATTAGCTTGGTGTTTCGGAGTTACTGCTGACAAGACGGGAGCGGTCGGGTCGGCTAAGGAAAGAGGACTGACCACTGTTTTTGGAGACATTGTTGGAAGAGAAGGGTGTTGTCAGAGTAGGGAGCTGGGAGGGATCACGAAAAATTCGGTCCCATTGCTGCGCATGAAGAGGGTATTCAATATTGTGTAGTGATGGGGTAGCGAAGGCGGGGTGGGCGTGGACGATGGAAGTAGTGTTGAGGGAGGTAAGTGTTATGGGGCGGTGGGCAATAAGGCTGAAGGTATTAATAAGGTAGGATGGGGGTGGTGATGTTGGAGGTGTGGGGGTAGAGGTGATGAGTTGAGCGTGCTGGGAGAGTGGAAATGTTTCTTAAGGATTGTTGTTGGATACTGTACTAGTAGGCATTGATGCACGGTCGGGTAGTTGTTGCAGTGTTCTGGAGACGTGGTCAAGAGGAGAGCCTGGGTCAGGGAATCGGGTGGGTTTTACATCGTTGGGCTTATGTGATCAAGGGGCAAGCCCTCATTGCCCTAATATTGGAGATAAAATTTCATTGCTGGCCATGGTAAGCCCTGGATTATGTTGGAGATACAAAAACAGTCCACACCCAGGGTCCCCTTGAGGGGTAAGGGCTAGAAAAATCAGGGGAATACCGTGCCCATGGCCCCTAGCCGTTCAGGACTGCACAAAGTCAGTCTTTCATCCTTTCAGCCACGGCTATCACACCGTAGGAGGGTGGATAGCAGAAGGGTTTGGTGAAGCGGACAACGAAAGTGGGAAGGAAATAAAGGACATGCAAAATTAGTTGAGTCGAGGGCTGAGTCCCAGGTTTGGGAGTTTCCCATCATCGGGTCCCAGTCTCCGCCTTCTAAGCCACCCACGACAACGGGCAAGGATGGCGGGGGGGGGGCTACGGAAGGTAATCTTGGCAAAATTGATGTGGGACTACGGGAGCCTCTGGGGGAAAGTGTAGCACTGTACTGATAATGTACGTAGTTAGCACGGCAGGCAAGGTAGGTAGTCTTTTAAGTATGACCAATCTTTGTCTTAAGAGAGGCAATCAGCCAGGGGGAATGAAAACGGTCAGTACATGTATTAAAAGGGAGAAGGGTGGGGGGGGCAGGAATAGGTTAGCCAATGAGGTTAACCAGTTTCTAGAGGACAAGGGACAGGTCGAGGAAGGGAGTGGTGTGGAGCGAGATAGTTAATGCGGGAGAGGGCAATAGGGTTTGAAGAGTTGTATGAGGGTAGGGAGGAGTAGAAAATTAAGACAATTGTGCAAGAGGCGTGGGTTGGAGGAAGGAGTTCTTTAACGTTGAGTTATAACCTGGGGCAGAGTGATTCGGGATGGATCAGGTCGACAATTATATTGACAAGTGGGGTGTAGTAGCGTGTCAGGATGTGATCAAAGGAGAGCAGGGGTTTGTAAACCAGAGGAGCTTAGTTTTCAGTGAGGTGGTTGACTAACGGGGAAGTCTCAAATGTGCTAATATGGATACAAATCTTAGTGTTTGACCACAGGAAGCCTGAAAGTGTGGGGAGAACAACGGTCCATCCCCAGGTCCAGACAGGGGAGGTTTGGGAGGGGGTTTCCAATAAGGAAAGTTTATTTATTTTTTTGAGGGGGGGAACTTGGGGGGGGAAAAGGCAAGGTTTTTTGGGAGGGGGGGGAGGGGACTGGGAGGGGTTTGGGTGGAAGGGTTTTTGAATTTCCTTTTTCCCAAGGGGGGGGGTGGGGTGGGGGGGGTAATTGGGCGGGTTGGGGCGGGGGGAGGGGGTTTTTGTAGGGGTGGGGGGGGGGGGGATCGTTAGGAAGGATGGTTTCCATTATTTTGGGAGTGTGGAAGGACAGGATTGAAAGTTTTTGGAGGTTGAGGTCATTTTCTTTAGGTAATCTTGAATATTTTCATTGGGTTTTTCTAAGGAGTTGGTTTGGATTTTGGGGGTATAATTTTTTGTGGGGGGGGGAAGAATGACTGGGTCTCAAAAAAAGGGGAGAAAAGGGAAAGGTGGAGATGATTTGTGGTGGGGGAAAAGGGGGGGTGAACTTTTGTTCTGTCTGTTACGGGTAGTGCGAGGAGGGAGAGGGGAAGGTTTGGGGGTTGTGGGGGTGATTAAATTCTTAGTAGAGATTGGAGTTTTGATTGGAGGCAAAAGTTTTTTGGCGGGGGAAGGTAGGAGGTAGAAGAGGGGGGTTTAGATGTGGGGGGGTTGGGTTTGGGGAAATTGGTAGAATGAGAGTTTTACTGGAGTAAGGAGAAGGAGAAACCACGTCGACTGCTTCTTGTTGGTTTTCACTAGGTGATTCCAAGTTTGAATCTGAGAGTTGCTCCCTCGCTCCAAATTTGTAGGGGGGGACAGCCCCTTAAAAATACTTTGGGGGGCCGCCACAGTTGGACATTGCGGATTGTGCGGGGGCGTTAGGGGGGTTTGGGCCAGGTTGGGGCACATAGTGGGCTTGGCTGTGGAACGGCAATGTTTGGCGGGGTGTCCTAGACGCCAACTTTTTGGCACTGACGTGGGGGTTTGGGTATGGACAACAGGGAGGGGATTCCCTCCTATATAGACTTAAAAGGGGGAAGGTCATGTCTACGGAAGGTAATTTTGGCATGTTAGGGTTTCTTTCGTTACCTCGGGGGAATGGAGTGCATTTTACTGACGTTGCATCAAGTCTGTGAGACAGGCAAATAGGTCTTTCCCAATCGACCAAACTTTTCATAGATTGGGGAATTTTTCTGGGGGGATTGAAAAGTTCCGGTGCAAATTTGAGGGTTGGGTGGGGGTTTTGCAAGGAGGGGGTTACCATATTGTCTGTTTGTTTTGTTTTTCTATACTTGGTTTTCGGATGTTACTGTACAAGCGGGGGCGGTCGGGGGCGGCTACGGAAAGAACTTTACCCCTTGTTTTTTTTAGACATTGTTGGGAAAAGAAAGGGGGTTGTCAGAGTGGGGCTGTGGGGGGTACGAAAAATCGGTCCCATTTTCTGCGCTGAAAAGGGTATTCAAAAATTGTTGTATGATAGGGGGTAGTGAAGGGCGGGTGCGTGAGGGGTGTGTTGAGGGAGGTAGTGTTTTTGGGGGGGTGGCAAAAACTGTAAAGTTTAAAAGCCCCCCCCCGACAACGGGCAGGGATTGGGTGGGGTGGGTACGGAAAATAATCTTGGCAAAAATTTATGTGGGACTTAGGGGCCTCTGGGGGAAATGTGTAGCAGCTGATAGTTCTAGTTAGCACGGGAGGGGAAGTAGGTCTTTTACAGTTGACCAAACTTTGTCTTAGATAGGGCAATCACCCGGGGGATGGAAAAGGGTTTCCCTACATGTTTAAGGGGAATGGGGGGTGGGGAGGAAAAGGTTTTTCCAAAGAGGTTTTAAACCCGTCTAAGGGCAAGGGACAGGGGGAGGGGGGTGGTGTGGAGCGAGATGTAATGCGGGGATGAGGGGCAATAGGGTTTTAAGATTGTAATGAGGGAGGGGGGGTAAAAATAGACAATTGTGCAAGAGGTGGGTTGGGGGAAGGGGTATCTTTTAACAGTTTAGTTATAACCTGGGCAGATGATTCGGGATGGATCAGATTGACAATTTATATTGACAAGTGGGGTGTAGTAGCAGTGTTCAGAGATGTGATCAAAGGAGAGTCAGGGGTTTGTAAACCAGAGGAGCTAGTTTCAGGGAGGTTGGTTGATAAAGGGGCAAGTCTCAATGTGCCTAATATGGATACAAATCTTCGTGTTTGACCACAGGAAGCCTGAAAGGTGTGGGGAGGAAAAAAGGTCCATCCCTCAAGGTCCCCAGACAGGGTGGACAAGTGATTGCAGGGTTAATAATGTATAAACCTAACACGCAGGATATCAAATGAAAACTTTTTTTTGACTTTTATTTTTACTACATAATTCAAAATTGCCTCTCAAATAAAATATATGAGAAGCATAACAATTATGATCCACAAAAATTATTTTCAAATTCTTGCATCTTGTAAAAAATGTATAGTTCTTTTATTTTTAAATATTTTCAGTCAGCTAATACTTATGAAAAAATAATCCATTAAAATTTCCATATTCAGTTATTCACTGTTTGGCAATATTATTTGGCATCATGTACAGATGTAAAACTCTGAACTGATCAAGAAATCAATTAGAGAAAATGTGAAACATTTCCTTTAAATCATTGCTTTTATGTGAATCTTAGTACTTCATTTTGAGCATTAATGCTCAAACTTTCGTTTTTGTGTTTTCTTTAGACTTAGGCATTTTTGACAGGCAACTTGGTAATGACACACTTCACTTCGGTGTAGTTCTGCAGAGCATATTCCGAGTTTTCTCTGCCCTGTCCTGACATCTTGTATCCTCCGAAGGGAGTCTGAGCATTCAAAACATCATAGCAATTGATCCTGAAAGGTGAATGAAGATTTAAGCCTAGATTTCCAACCAAAATAATTGAAACAAAGAAAAAGGGTTCTTAACTCATACTGATCTGCAAACCCAAATTGGAGAATCTAATTCATAAAACCAGCATCTTGGCATATTTGCCATTTTTTTTAATAAAGGAAAATTTCCTAACAATCTACCATGGAGTTAGTACAATTTTGAGAAAATGAGAACTAAAGTTTAAATTTTTCTTTTTTCCCCTTTAAACTAAGGTTATACTTACAGATGCATATATTTACTCTGCAGGATACTGCTTGGCAAAAGCAAAAATGAGTAAGAGTGTAAAATAGAATATCGAACATTACATTCAAAGTTATTGTGTACTAATGTTCTAATCCAAGAATTCTTTAACAGTAGTTTTGTTACTGCAAAAAAGAAAACTCGTTTCCCAATCGATTCATAAGATACTATGCAATGAGATTTTTGTTTTCTTTTCCTTTTTCAGGGTCTTGATTATAACAAAACTATGACAACAAACAAAATAAGTAATTGCTAATCACCCTTACCATACAGTTCCTGCACGCATCCTTGAGCGAACATGTTTGCTTTGTCCAAATCCTTTTGTGAACACAGAAGCAGCTAGGCCATAAGTAGTATATTTTGCACGCTCAATCACCTCACTGACATCACTAAACTTCATAATCTGTTTGCACTGGTCCAAAAATCTGGCAAACAAATAAGGAAGGATAGATATAATCTTAAGTTTGCCTGTTAGAAACCTGATTTTTAATGATCCTCACTAGCAATTACATGAAGATAATTTTGCAACCATTCTACATGAGGAAGTCTGATAATACCCTCTGAATTTACCCAAAAAGTGAATTTTACTTTTTCTTAACATGCCATATCCAGAAAATGAGGATAAAAGACTTATAATTATATTACTTAAAAATAATAAATGTAAATCAAGGTAACATTTATTTGAGCACTTTTACCAAACACTGATCATAGCATTATTTTTTAATAATAATAATAAATTAAATTCAGTCATTGCAAGGGGTTATTACAGATGCACCTACACCCACTGGATATAGCACTGGAAAAATATCAAAATATGTAAGTTTACATAAATAGTACAAAAAATACATTTCAGCAGATTTATAACGACTGAATACAGCAAAATTCTACGCTTAAAAATCAAAAGAATCATTTCTGACATTTGAGCAGCATCTCTGCTAAATGTTCTAAATGTTGAAAAATTCTAAACATACTTACTTCTTCTGTAGCAATACGCATGTTATCCTGCACATCTGCAAACACTGTAGAGCAATATAATAGCCTTTTTCCCCAACGCGGGTGCCGCCATGAACCAACTTTGCACCATCCTTCTTGCCAGAATCAATCATTTCCAAGACTTTGTCCATTTGTTCACCATCCACCTTTGAAGATAGTCAAACATCAATCTTACTATCATATACCATTGATATTAGCCACTAATTATATTTACAATAATCTATAATTTCATATACAAATCTAAAACAATGGTCCTACCTGTGGCCCCTGCTCAGTTTTGAAATCAAAAGGATCACCAACTGTACGAACTTTCGCACGTTCTACACTGCGTTCCACAAATTCATCATAAACTGCATCTTCTACAAAGATCCTTGTGCCAGCACAGCAACACTGCCCCTATAGAGAATTTAAAATTCTTAGCATACAAAGAAATTAAGTTGTTGCTTTCAGAATCTTAAAAAAAAAAAAAAATTCAGTTGTTAAGAGAAATCACCAAAAATTCACCTCATAACAATTTACCTGATTAAAGAAAACACCAAAGTGTGACTGCTCAACAGCATAGTCCAAGTCAGCATCCTTAAAAAATAATATTTGGACTCTTGCCTCCCAGTTCCAGAGTTACTCGCTTCAAGTTGCTAGCACCAGCAGCTTGTTGAATAAGATGACCAATCTACAGAAATGAAAACAAAATTATGTAGAAAACATAGGTGACACCACTTTGAACCAATGAGAAATACCTCCCTTTCACATTAAAATACAGTTCTTGGTGCACTGGTGACCACTTTCATCAGTACCGTCTTCACAAAGCCTCTGTCTTTACAGGTATGCACCAAGTATTCTACCCCTAGTTTCTTATGCACACCTTTCATAGCCTAATATAAATAAACAGGCAATGTATTCAACATTCTTGCTGGGAGTGCAGTTCATACGAGTTGATAATCTTTTACACCTAGGGTTTAAAATTCAATTCCTATTATATATTCAATGAATGATATAAACTTACTTTGTAAAATGTTTCAAAAATAATAGATCTAGTACAGATACGAAAATGAATAAATAAATTTGCTAATTTTGATGACCTCTTTTTAAAATGGCTGTGTAAGATATTTAAAAGTACCTTGTTAAAAGTCTCAAGCATTCAATTTTAATTTCAAAAAAACATTTGCCCTATTTTTTTGTGGTAGATTCTGCTTCCACTTTATTCATAAATAAACAATTTAATCCAGGTGTACATCTATGACACTATATTATTATTGGGTGTCACACATGCAGACTTGTAACAAAGCTTACATATGTAATAATACAAATATTTAGCATTTTTCAAAATCAATTTTTTCATTAAGTACTGGGAATGGAATGAATGCATATTTCCTTTTATGGGAAGGCCCATTTTCCTTGTTTTAACATTCACAAATGTGAATCTCAAATTCCCATCCATTTCATATTCCATAATTCAAGTACCATTATTATATAATTTCTAAATCTGTAATTGAATTTTATATTTAGATTGTTCTAAAATCATTCATAGATATTTGACTTCTATTTCCTTTACTGAATTAATGTTGAACACAGTTTAAGTTTCATCATAAGAAAATTTAATAACTAACATCAAATGCATTCAAAATTTTATACGTGCCCTTCCTCTGCTTAAAGCATGCAATACAGACTGATAAGCAAGAGAAGTCCATACATATGGGGTTGGAGGACAGGGTTTCTGCTTCAAAAAATTGGCTTCCCCCAGCCTTCCCCTTTAAATGATACTTTTCTTTTTTTCAGTTAGTTAAAGGGAAATATTTGCAGAATTTTGAAAAAAGCACTATAATGGAACATCACTAAAAAACTGATACAACTTACCTCAGTTGATCCTGTAAAGGCTACTTTGTCAACATCCATATGAGAAGCAATTGGGAAGGGCCCCCCCGTTGGGCCAAAACCAGGAATAACATTTACCACCCCAGGTGGGAATCCAGCCTCAGCCACTAATTTGCTACATGCAGGCCCGAGAGTGGGTCGTTCTGCTAACTTCATAACAACTGTATTCCCTAAATATGACAAAATCATATTTGTATTAGCACAAAATTTATGTTAAAAACCCTGCCATGAAAGATCTCATTCACTTACAATATATAACCTTAAAAAAAAAGCTAGGAACCAACACAACTAAGATCATCTTTGTTACAAAAAACAAAAGAATTTCATCAAGCTCAAGTTGAGAGCCAGATACCAAAATGGGATATTTAATGCTATATCCTACCTGTAGCAAGTGCTGGTCCAAACTTCCATGCCTGCATGAGGAGTGGGAAATTCCATGGAATGATCTGGCCACAAAACACCAAACAGGTTCATGTCGTGTGTATGCAAAGTGAGGGCCATCAGTTGGAATGGTTTTTCCATGAACCTTGTCAGCCCAACCAGCAAAGTAGCGAAGATTGGCGAATACAAAGCTCTACATCCACCATGACCGAGTTTGTGTAAGGTTTGCCATTATCAAGTGTCTCCAGACTCTGGAAGTCAATGTGATGCATCATAAATTTCAATACTCATAAAACAAAAACTTCCAATGGAAGTAAAATCGTAGTTTCAATATACTTACGAAGTAGAAAATAAAACTTAAATAATTACACATTTAGTTATGTTTTATGAAAATTAACAATATAAGGTGATACATGATACACAAAAGCACACAATGAAAAATACAAAAATAAGTGAAGTAGAATTAAAGTACTTTATCATTTCTTTGCTAAAAAATATCAAGCCATTGTTGTCAAGCTCTATTTAGAAGCTAAACATCTGTAGGCATGTCAAATAATATCAAAGAAAATATAACACTCAAATTAGATATTGAGACAAAATTGTCAAAACCAATTGGCGGACTACCACTTACAGCAAGGTAGACCCTGTCACGCTCCATCAGGTCAGCCAGCCTATACAGCAGCTGGCCACGATCATAGGCATCCACTGTCTCCATTCCGAGTTCAGAGAAAAGGCTTTACGAGCAGCCTTCACAGCTTTCTCTACATCGGCCTGTAACACAGCAATTGTGATTATTAGAAACTTGTTGAATGGTAAAGTTTATAGAATTCATACTAAATATCACAGATCACTTATTAATTTTCAATCTAATAAAAACAAATTACTTACTTATCTCCTTCTTCAACCATTGCAATGACTTCTCCAGTGCTGGGTTGACAGTTGGGAACTGTCGGCCACTTTCAGCCTTGTGAAATTCATTGTTGATGAATACCTAAAAAAAAAAATAAATAAATAAATAGAAAGTGCAGATTAATAGCCCATGATCTGGATCTCATGCGGACGGTAAAGGTAGTTGAGAGGAATAGTCAATGTCATGGACACCAGATGAAACGGCAAAGATATACTAAATGACCATACTAAAAATGGATTCGGCCTAATAACCACCTGTAAAAAGAAAAAACTTCCCAGTGAATTTTCTCTTCATATAACTAAACCTATTATGTCCTCATCTACTAGTACTATGATAACCTCTAACTTACACAAACATGTTCACTGTGTAATACACGATGTATTCATTATACCGAATGGCCTGGCTAACTTACGGACTGACCTTCGAGCGACAATCCTCTAGAACAGCTGCCTTGTCCCACCAGGACGGCACCCTCATGCCCCGGCGTTATCTTCACTTCGTCTCCCTGTATCAAAGCCTACTCGGTATGCCATTCCCATTTTGTTTGAAATCTCAAGTGTGCGCTAGACAAAATAACTTCTCGATTCATATGTATTCAGGACTGCTGAAAGCAATTATGAGTGCATCCTTAAATAAATTTATAAAGAAAAAAACCCTTTTGGGTTCGTCCATCAAACCGGTTGTTTCCCCCACAAGCTAGGTCTCGGTTCCCCACTGAATCACAAAACCTGTTTCTCAGGGCGTAAACTGTCCATTTGAGCCAACTTCTGAAAATTGTAATTACGTATTATAAGTACATTATAAGTACGTACATTCACGTCTATGTGCCCTTCTTATGACAAATTTTGTTTAGTGGGATATCTAACCCGACATAAGTATATCAAACAACGCATGTATTTGCAAGTTACACATTCGTAGAATTGCCAGTTTCCGCGATGGCTTTCAAACGTAAAATTACGACGCCACATCTTGTCTAGATATAAACGCCTATTAATGATCTATTTATAAACGGCTATTAAAAATCGCAAGTCAAAAAGCTTTATCCCTTGTTCCTTGTCAGATTACGCTTGATCCCTGTAAGGGAATGCCAATATTTTTACACCGTCCTCCTCCAACTCCAAGAAATTTTCTGGTCACCAATTCCAAGCAAAAATATATATGTACATAATATATACAATATATACAATATATATAAATACATATAAATACATAAAAATACATATAATATAATATATAATACATATAATATAATATATAATACATATAATATAATATATAATACATATAATATAATATATATATAATATAATATATAATATATATAATATAATATATAATATATATAATATAATATATATAATATATAATATAATATATATAATATATATTAATATAATATATAATATAATATATAATATAATATATAATATATATAATATGTATATATTCACAAGCGGAAATAGTTTCCTGTCCTCAAAAAAAAATCTTAACAAATTAGAAATCTGCATAATCGTTTTACTTTATTGCTTATTGCCAAACTTTGAGACTGCCTATGAACGAATCCTAATCCCGTATTTCCCGCATGAAGCACAACTGCCAGATAAAATTTATCTCTTGAATTTGACTTTCACGCACGAATCCTGTGCGAGATCCACTTGGCAACATGTGATGACCTTGATATCTGGAGTTCTACTACACGCGCTGTTTTTTTTTTTTCTAGTTAGAGTGTTCATTATCAAAGTCATCTTATCTTCATATGGCCGGCTTTCCCAGGAAAACTTTTAACAACTCTCTGAACCACCTACTTATCCCTACATACACTAGTAAACGTTTCCTAAACAGGCTCATCGATAATTAATTAGGCGCTAAATTTGAATAACATACAAAAATATAACCGATATTAAAATAAAAGTCACTTAGTAAATGACAGGCTAATGCGTAAACCCAAGACTTGTGTTGAACCTCTCAAAAGTTACTGCACTAATGAATTTTTGACAGGATGCAAGGTACGTCCGACCTCTAGACAGAGGGAAGCGATGGGGATTTGGAAATCAAGGTACTATAGATTATATACACGGGTTGTGTCATTCTTTTATATTATTAAATGATTTACTGATCGTTTAAAATTTTAATAGTTCAATATAAACCGAGTTACTTTGACATATTTCCCCACACGCAGGCGGTATTGGTAAATCTGAACGTTTATACTATATGGTTAAGTTAACAAAAAAAAAATTGCAGACACTTGAACGAAAGTTAGCTTGTCGATTTTTTTTCTTTTTACACGCTTTCCCAGGCCAATTAGAGCTTAATTACTGCATTACTATATATAACGGGTATTCCATTAATACGTTTTTATGATGATTATTCATGTTGACAATCCATAATTTCGTTCATTATATAAAGAGACTACTTAAGTGTCCCAAAGCCATGTAATACAAGGTACAATTTGCCTGTAATGGACAGAATGCGCGAAATATATTTCATATATGGTACTTCCTTCGCAAGTTGATGATAATATTGTGAAAACACGTAATACTTTGGTATACATTTACATGAAAATGTAATTACATTAAATATCAAGAGAAAACTTAACACCCCAAATACAAAGCTTTGTGTAGGGAAAATATAACTTCAGATTGGGTTGGAGACTGGGGAGCGGAGCCCCTGATAGGGAAATACGGCAATCGGATGGGGGAACTGGGGCGAAGCCACCGGGTTAGAGAGGATTTTGGGGTATAGGTAAAGTTTGACTAGCCGTCTTTAAAACGGAAAATATATATGCAAATGATAGAGCAAATAAATATAAAAAACTTATCTTTTTATGTACTTCCATCGCAACTCAAAAAACGATTTTTGGTTCATACGGCGATTTGTAGATTGCCCAGGAATAGCTGGAGTATAGACAATCTCAGAGTGTCAGGGTTACTTTGTAAACGCTAAAAATAGTTTGATTCATATTATTTGCGATGAAAAATAACAAAAAGATTGCGGTATATTACAAGCGTTGGTAATTAAATGAAGGTATAAAAAATGCAATATTTGATAGTTGTGTAAAACTAAAATAATACCTACCAAGCCACTTGTCTTTTACCATTTTTTTTTCTCCTTACCCCTGTATACTGTATGTCGGGCGATGTAAAACGGCTGTGGGATAGCAGCATTCGAAACGCTGCAGCAGTTGGTATGTTGTACTTTGTAGCTGCCCTTATAAAAGCAGTACGTTGCAGAATGGAGCGTAACATCTTGAAGTTAGAAAATAAATGTTGTCTGTTCTTGCGTTCAAAGCCTACTGACTCCAGTCCAACCGAGTGACGTAGCGATCCTAACAAGAGACAGTTGCCAGCTACGTTTTTACAGCATCGTTATAACCAGCAGAATAACCAGCTCCCTCGCAAGTTTTAAACTAAACCTATAAGCTAGTGCATTCATAAGTCGGAAACATTTAAATCGTTAACTCTTTCCAAGGAAGATGCAATCTATTGTTCTGAAATTCTTAACTGCCAACGGCATTTTTCATCTGTTATATCGGTATCCGAAATTTATCATTTTTATGATACCGGTTATCAAGATATTGTGAGTATAATAAACTAGTCATGTGATCAAACCGCACTGTATATGCAAAAAAAACCTTATTACTATTCACTAAGAGAGAGAGAGAGAGAGAGAGGGGAGAGGAGAGAGAGAGCGAGAGAGGAGAGAGAGAGAAGAGAGAGAGAGAGAGGAGAGAAGAGAGAGAAGGGAAGCGTAAATTGCCCCCCTAAATTCTGTTATGTCGCCCTCAAGGTTTTGCTTGACCCCCCCCCCCCTCCCATGACCACAATTTTTTTATACTAAATTATCCCTATATAGTCAGGTTATAGCTTAAAATGCCCCTATTTCTCTAAAGTGAGAGAGAGGGGGGCGGGTGGAGAAAAGAGAGAGGAGGGAGAAAGAGAGAGGGAGGGAGTGGAAAGAGGGCAGGGTGTCAGTTGGGGGGGGGGGGCAACTTGGCCACGATTTTTTTTACTTATTTTGATACACCTATATCGGTCCAGTTAAAACCCATAAAAATACCTCGAGACTAGCTATTTTTCTATATTTTGTTCGCTTCGCTGTCTACCCACTCTTGCGCCCCCTAAGTAAAGGCTGAAATGACGTCTCTGGTTAAGGGTGGGAGGTAGGGAAGGCCCTTTCTACGATCAAAGAGTAGACCAAGAAAAGCTAGCAGACGTTTGAATAGGTATTGGGTGTTTGTCTAGATTTAGCCTCGGCTTTCTCCTATATGAAAAAATACCCCAATACTCTTTCTGGGGAAAAAAACTTAAAACCCAACTGGAGGCCCCTGTTATGAATCATATGCCTGTTATGAATCATTTGCCGAGAATTCTGCATTACGGGCTGGAATGCCTAATGCATACAGTGTACAGTGGCGTACAGTGAGTTTTTAAAGATTCCGAGGGGAGCTGGTAAGATGTCGTTTATTAAAACATAGAAAAAATTTTGGGGGACAAGACATTTTCCTGGGCAAAAATGTTTTGCCTGGACAAAAATGTCCGAAAAGTGGCTTTGCCGGAAAAGAGTTTTGACAAAGAAAGTTCTGTCAGAAATAAAATTTTTAACAAAACAAGGCAAGTTTCCACGTAATCCAAAAGCATAGTTTTCCGAGTAGGCCATATCGCCATGCCATGTCGCAGCTTTTTCTGTATCAAAAATACTAAAATCAAAGTCTTTTTTGGCAATTGCCTCTTGATGCCCAGTTTTACTAGTTGATCAAGTGTTTGGCGTCCCTTCCGGAAGCCGCACTGCTCGTCAACTAGCAAATTACTGGAATTTAAAAAAATGAAATAGCCCATCTGTTAACAATTCGTTCCATGACCTTGCATAAGCAACTTGTCAACGCAATTGGGCGGTAGGAGATGACGGTTCTAGGATTTCCCCCTCCTTTCAATATGGGAATGATGTGAGCGAAGTACCATGAGCTCTTCCAAATTTCATTGTACACTTCTAGCAACCTAATCAAGTCACCATGATTAAGATGCTTTATCATCTCATATCGAATCTCACCGAGGCCTGGGGATGTTCCCTACAGGCTTCTAGGACTCGGACAAGCTCATCCATGGTTAGATCTTTATTGTAATCAAAGGCATCTGCTGTGGTAAAGTGAATTGGTTGCAGCTCAGCCGCTTCCTTGGTGGTAAGGAATGCGGGATGGTAACTGTCCGAGCTGCTTGTATATGAAAACTGCCTGGCGTGCGCATTAGCAATGTCTCTAGGTGAATCAAAATTGCTTCTTTCATGAATGATATTTTTAATTTTGTAAGATTTTTTTTTATATCTTTTATTTATTTTATTTTACTGGCAGTGGGCCAAACCTGTGATAGTGTGGTGTTGCTGTTAATTGTAAAGACAAAGCTCCGCTAGAAGTCTCTTTTTGCTTGTCTAATTATTCTACGAGCCCTATCTCTTGCTTCTTTGTAATTGCAAAGGTCCCCGTTATTGATGTTGTTTTTGAAAAGCCTGTAGTCCCTATTGCGTTGGCACAGCGCCCTGCGGTAATCTGGTGTCCACCATGGAATTGTCGAAGTTTTAGGTATGGATGTCATTGCTGCATCTAAGATCGAATTCTGAATATTGTTTATTTTATCAGCAATGGTTCCTCCAACAAGTTCGAGCTTGACGCTCCTTTTTGAATGCGACCCAGTCTGATCTTTTTACGTTAAATTTAGGTGCTGAAGGCGTTCTTGTTGTGTCATATGAATATTCAATAAAAATAGGAAGATGATCACTTCCCAACGAGTCATTAATGGTGTGCCAAAAGGCCAGGTCAATAAAAGCTCAAAGTAACCGGTATTATCGTCCATCCGCTTCGGACTACCATCGTTCAGGACCAAAATTAGAATAATTAATCAACCTAACTACTTGCTCACCTCTACCATCCGCCCGCAGGAAACCTCATAGCGTATGATGACTATTAAAATTACCTAAAATTATTTATTGGCAAACTAACCTGCAGAGTAAAGAGCTCATCATAGATTGTCAAATTTATTTTGTGGCAAACTAACCTGCAGAGTAAAGAGCTCATCATAGATTGTCACATTATCAGGCGGACAATAAACTGAATATATAGTCAGATACGTGCCATTAATTTTTACTTTGCATGCGACAAACTCCAAAGTAGAATCATAGTCATTTCAGTAAAAGGGAAGCTTTGGTGGATGTACATGGCGACCCCTACCTTCCGACATAAATGGTAGATACTCAGTGAAACGACCTCGTCAGAGACTAGGTGTGTTAAGTGCGTTTCTTGGAGAACTATAATATTGGGAACATAGGACGAGGCTAATAATCTAAGGTCATTTACTTTAGATCTAAAGTAAATTCCATTGTATAATGGTCGACGCGAAGATTACGTTTTATGGGGTTTGGAAGTGCCTTGTCCGCCAGTTTTAATTTTCTTTTTATGGGAGGGAGGCGCCTCCTCTCCCTCGCTTCTCGGGGACCTCTCTCGGTATGGTTTGGAGATAGAAGCCTCCATGTCCTGCACCTCCTGGCGAGGGAGACGACTGACAGATTGCGATCTCCCTCTCTCTCGAGAAACCAATCGCGAGCCAGACGAAGTCCTCACAGCGTAGCCCGGACGGGAAGGTGCGCTCCGGACTGTGATTCAGTATCAGCCTCCTTAGGGTGTGTATGCTGGGTTGATGCAGCCACATGATCGACAATTTAGTTAGCTGATACACTTTAATGTATAATCTTTTAACAGTTTGTTTCAGTTCAGAAATTTCTTTATCTTTAGCTGTAAACTGTTGACTGACATTACTTGCATTAGGGTGATGTTATTACTGCTGCAGCATAGATAGTATCAGGTTTGTGTGTCAAACTTTCCACTTTCCTCTTAGCTTCAGTATGACTAACTTCATGTTTTTCTCATATATGCTAATGTCTCAGTCTCCTTCTTCAGGCCTGACTGATGGGGACCTCCACAGTTAGCACATTTGGAAATTTGACTGGTATATGTGATGGTGTCATGGGCTTCAGCACGTTTACGGAAAATACATTTATTTGATTCTTTATCAATACATCTTAATGAGGTTTGTCCGAATTTTTGGCATCTATTACAATGCATTGGCTTTGGATGAAAGGGTCTTACTTGGACACGTTCGTATCCGATATTGACATATTCGGGGATTTTATCTAAGCAAAGGTCAAAAACACAGTTTTAGCTTTCGCTCCCCCGCATTCCTATCCTCCTTGGTCATACAATGAACGTCCACTACGTATCGATACTTTTATGCTCTCGAGAATTTTCCCCTTTTTTCCATCGTCCTCAAATTCCTGTGAAAGATTACTTCCTACAGATATTTGGGCCAATAGGGATAGTTAATTTAACTCTGAAATCAAAGAATTTGCGTCAGCTTAAAGTAAATCCTTAAGCTGGGAGTTATATTGTAATTTAACAAGGAGGCTTCCATCTCACAATGTTTGACAAAATCAAAATCGCCGTCCACTTGACATCAAGGACTTATTTGATGATAAAGGGTTCACGTTCAAAAGCGATTGATTTTTTATTCACGCATTTAAAATTCGTGAACCTTGCATTCTCGGTAGGGA
>NC_051399.1:20703186-20732705 GCF_015228065.2 Penaeus monodon | reverse complement strand
TTGAGGACCTCTGGGGGAATTGGAGTAGATTGCACGACGTTGCATCATAAGTCTGGAGACAGGCAAGTAGTCTTCTCACAGTCTGACCATCTTTGGTCATAGATTTGGTCCCAATTTGCTGGAGATTTGAAACTGTTCCGGTGCAAGTATTGAGGGTTGGATGGTGTTCTGCAAGGATGGGGTTACCATAGGTCTGTTAGTTTTGAATGCTATAGCTTGGTTTTCGGATGTTACTGTGACAAGACGGGAGCGGTCGGGTCGGCTACGGAAAGAGACTTTCCTACTTGTTTTTGAGACATTGTTGGAAGAGAAGAGGTGTTGTAGAGTAGGAGCTGTGGGAGGGATCACGAAAAATCGGTCCCATTGGCTGCGCTGAAGAGGGTATTCAGAATTGTTGTAGAGATAGGGGTAGTCGAAGGGCGGGCGTGAACGAGGAGTAGTGTGAGGGAGGTAGTGTTATGGGGAGGTGGGCAATAAGGCTGTAAGGTATTATAAGGGGGTAGTTATTGCAGTGTTCGGAGCCGTGGTCAAAGGAGAGCCTGGGGTCAGGGAATCGGGGGGTTTACATCGGTGGGGCTATTTGATAAGGGGCAAGCCTCATTGCCCCTAATAGGGTGATAAGTTTTCATTACTGGCCATGGTAAGCCTGGATTATGTTGGGGATAAAAACAGTCCACCACTCAGGGTCCCCTTTGAGGGAGGGCTTAGATAACTAAATCAGGGAATACCGTGCCCATGGCTCCTCAGCCGGTTCAGGACTGGCACAGAGTCAGGCCATTGCATCTTGTCAGCAGCTCATCACACCTTAGGAAGTGGATAGTAGAAGGGTTTGGTGAAGGGACAGAAACGAAAGGTGGGAAGGAAATAAAGACCATGCAAAATTAAGTTGAGTCGAGGGTGAGTACCAAGTTGGGAGTTCCCCCATCATGGGCCCCAGTACGCCTTCCTAAGCCCCCCCACGGACAACAAGGTTAATGGTAATGGTTTTAAAAGCAAGAGAAAGTGTAGACATCTAAGGTCATGTAGCAACTATAGTTTAATGTTTGGGAAGGGGGTTGAGTTAGTGATTAGTTGTCTAAGCTGGCAAAGGAAGGATTGGTGAGTGAAAGGGGTTAGGGTCGGGTGTGGTAAGGAGTTAGATAGATGAAGGATATGATAGTTTGAGGAAAAGCGAATAGGTTGTTGAAGCAGAAAGTGTGGGAGTCTGAAAGGATGTCTGATAAGGGGGAGGTCGTGTGAAGGAGGATAGATGGGGGAAAGCAGAGGTACGGGTGCTTGTTTCAAAACGGTAGGCCACGATAATAGGGATGATGTGGGATTGAAAGGGCACCTACATAAGGAAAATAAGGGGTGGATCAGATTTGAACATCAGATAAGAATGTGTTAGACGGTGTGGCCATGCGTAAGCGGTAGAGAGCAGTCTCCCAACGTCTGTTCCGATGAAATGGAGCTGACCAGGCAGGAGATGATAGTTTACAGAATTATATTTATGGGCGGAGGCTTGACCAAAAAGATTGGACCATCGATTATACAAGAAGGTCTTAAGTGTGGGTAATAACAGTGGCTGGATATGTTGAGAGAAGCGGTGGTTGGTATGATGTGGACATAGAGCGTGCGTGCTTACGTGTATTGCTGTCATTGTACGGGGATTCAACATGGCTGGCACCCAGCAAAATGTGATTGTGTTATGGGTTGTGGGGACAGGTCGAACAACAGTTTGGATCTTACAAACAAGGGGGTTGGTGGTGTGTATTGAACTTTGTTAGAGAGTTAATGGGTTACGAGAGTCAGTAAAAAATTGTAAAAGAGAAGTAGAAATGAGTTATATGTGTTTTAGGCAAAAAGGAGTGCATACAATTCTGTAGTAAGGACACTGGATTCAGGAAGGAAGGGGTATTTGAAAGTTACGAGTGGGAAGATACTGCAAACCAGCACCGGAGGGGATTTGGAGACCATCAGTATATACCGTGCATACTAGAGGATGAGTGGAGACATGGTCAAGGAAATGTGTGGAGAAGGACAAGTAGGAGGGATATTTGATTTGGTGGGGCGGGGAAAACAGAAAGAGCAAATAGGGGGTGAGGTATGAGCCATGGAGGGGACGGAATGGACAGGATGGGAGAGGTTGGCAGTGGGGGAAGGAAAGGGTGAATTGAGAGGAGGGTTATCCATGCGTGTTGAGAAAGGAGTAGGTAATCATGGAGATGAAGCTAAGGTAAGAAGTAAGGGGTTGTGGGATATTTAGTTTAGGAGGGAAAATGTTGGAATCGAACATAGCATCGGAGAGAAAGAAGGGCACGACGTCGAGATAGAGATGGTTAGCCTGATCAGTGTATAGGCTCCTCAACTGGGGAGGAGCGAAAGGCGCCTAGTGCTAAGCGAAGACCACAGTTGATGTGATTGTATCAGAGGGCAAGGAGAAGAGTTGAGGCAGAGGAGTCAAGTAGATAGGCATCCAAATCAAGGAGTGGAGAGGATCAAAGTAACTGAAGATGAAGGATAGTTTTGCGATCTGAGCCCCAGGATATATGGGAGGAGTTTTTACGATTCGAAGACGGCGGAGAAGCTTTTTCTTTAATGTGTAGAATATGGTCTCGCCAGGACAGTTTGGAGTCAAAAATGAACACCTAGGTATATTTTGCCAGAGAACTGCATGGAGTGGAGTGCCAATAAGAAGAGTGGGGGGTCTAGAGGATCTACACGTGAGCGAGAGTAAAAGAATGGAGAAAGATTTAGAGGTAGAAAGGCGGAGGAAGCCATGGTTTGTGGCCCAGGAAAGAATTGATGGATTGCAGATTGAAGAATTGTTAGAGATTTGGTATGGGATGTGCCAGAGGCATAGATGAGTTAAATCCTCAACATATAGTGATGACCGGGCTTCCTGGTGGTAAAAACTGAGACAATATCATTAACAGCAAGAAGGAATAAAGTGGTACTGAGCACTGCCTTGTGGGACACTTCGATTTGGGGAAAGAAAGATGATGTGGCAGAGGCGCGATTTTGACTGCGAAAGTGCGTTGGGAGGAAGGACTTTATGAAGACACCATGTTTCCACGTTATGACTAGAGAGGACAATTGTTGGAGGCTATGGTACCGCCATGTCGTATCATATGCCTTTCTAGATCAAAACAAAATAGCTAGTACGGATTCATGGGGTGCAATGCAGATGTAATATATGTCTCAAAATGGAGCAAGGGGCGTCAGCTGTGCTTCTGGCACGGCGGAAACCGAATGGGAAGGAGAGAGAAGATTGTGAGCATTCAATGATACCAAATTAAGCGGAAGTTCACATTCGCTCTATAGTTGCACAAGCGGCTAGTTAGTGCGATGGGGCGATAGTCTTGAGGAAGGTACCCGATTATTTGGTTTCAGGAAGGGAAGGAATAGAGTTCTCGCCAATTAGAAGGGAAATTCCTGATGTCCAAATGTGGTGTAAAATTTTAATAGGAAGGAAAGGATGGAAGATGGGAGTGCCGGAGCATAGGTGTGAATACCGTCAGGGCTCATGAGTGTTACGGCACGACTGTAGGGCAGCAATGAGTTCAGAGGAAGAAACTGGGGCATATTTAGGACTTCACGAGGATGGGCGTGAAGGTAATGGGGGTACGTTCTCGGTGGTCTTAATAGAAAGTGAAGTGTGAAGATAGGTGAGAACCACTAATGACCTGGCTGAAATAATCACCCAGTTCATAGCGAACTTGGAGGGGATCAGAAATGAGGGTATTCGAATATGGAGGACAGGGGCAGGCATGGGGGATGTTTGCCTGATAGTTTATGGATCGGCGCCAAACATTTGAGCTAGATGTAGAGGATGTAATGATGAAAACTAATTTCGCCAGCTATTTGTTTTTAATATTTCGTGATTGTACGAAGGGACATAAGCAGATGCATCTTTTAAAGGAGATAGGGCTGATAATTGATTTGGAGACCTCTCTTGTAAGCAGTTAACTGTTCCAGGCGACGTTTAAGCGAAAGTGCTTTAGTGCAATAGAATTCCACCATGGAACACATTTGAGGTATATGTTCTTGAGTTGAGGGATAGCTGTATGTGCAGCTCTTAAGACTGTATTGTAAATACTGTTAATTATTGACATGGAAGTGAAGGGCGGATGGAGGGGTAGGAATAGTAGAGAGTGAGTGAAAGTATGCCAGTCAGGCTCTATCAAACACCAGAGTGGGAGTTAGGGAGTGGTACGTTGAAGAGGAGAAGGAGAACTGGAAAGTGGTCATATAGGGAAAGCGGTCTAAGACGGACAGTGAAAATCAAATGGAAGAGAAGGGGGAGCATAAGAGCGAGGTCAATGATTGAAAAAGGATGATGTGCGTGTATCGACAGTGTGTTGGGGCGATCTGAATTTAGTATAGTAAGGTCAGCTGTGGAGAGGATGCGCTCTAGAGATCGGCTGGGAGTTTGTGATAGAAATCACCCCATAGAGTTATGGCGGCAGTTAAATTCACAACTATGAGGGAAAGGTGGTTGACGTGGGAAATTAGATTTTCAAAGCACAAAGCAATGGTGGTGGGAATAGATGGGTGAGAAGTAGAATGATATCACTGTGAATCCAACGATGAAGGAGATACGGATAACTGTGCAAGGGACATTGGTTTGAAAGGGAGGTCTTGTGCACATAAGGTGTTTTCTGATTGATAAGTATTGGATGAGACATGAAAGGGAATGTGGGGATAAGACAAAATGAAAATTGGGATTGGTATTGCGAGGAGGATGTGTTAGAAAGGTCTCTTGGGAAGGCATACAATAGATGGACATAAGAGGAAAGGATATGACGAAGGGCAGGTCCTGTGGGAGCGGAAACCGCGGACGAATATTCAATGAAGGATCAGTTATCACTTACTGATTTTGAGGGGGAAGCCAGCTAGAGGGGTGGGGGAATAAGACTGAGAGATCTGAGATGGGAGAGGGGTGGGAGTTGGTGTTCTACAGGGAGGGGTATTAGGAGGATGGTGGGTCTGAGGAAGGGGATACTGGACATAAGGGATTCAAGTGTTGTATCCAGGACAGGGGTGGAAGGATAGAGGGGAATGGTGGAGGGATAATTGTGGGCGGGGTGGGGGGGGGGGCTGGGCTGTGTTGGGAGGGGTAGGAGGATAGGTTGTAGGGGGGATATCGTTAGGAGGAGGATGGATATCAGCAGTTACTTGGAGGTGGAAGGAGCAGGAGTTGTAAGAGTTGGAGGTTGAGTGTCAGTTTTCATTAGGTAAGCTGAATATTTCAATGGGGTTCATTCTAAGGAGTTGGTTGGGAGTTTTTGGGGGATTATAGGATTTCTTGTGAGGGGGGAAAGAGAGACTGGTGTCTGAGGCAAAGGAGTAAAGGAAGGTGGAGGTGATTGTGTGGTAGGGAAGGGGGGTGGAACCGTTTGTTCTGTTCTGTTAAGGTAGTGCGAGGAGGAGAGGGGAAGGGGTGGGGTTGTGGTGGTGATTAAATATCTTAGTAGGATTGGAGTGTTGGATTGCGGATGGCGAAAGAGTTTGACTGGGGAAGGTTGGGGGTAGAAGGGGGGTTAGATGTAGGGGGGGTGGGTTTGGTTTAGGATAATTGTAGAATGAGCAGAGTACTGAGTAAGAGTAAGAGAGAAGAAACCACGTCGTCGGCTTCTTGTCTGGCTTACGTAGTGTGAGTGCCAAGTTTTGAATCTGAGAGTGACCTCAGATCAAATTTGTAGGTGGGCAGACCCTATCAAATACATTATGGGGGCCGGCCACAGTGCACATGTGGCGTGATTGTGCGGAACAGTTGTCGGGTAGGCCTAGGGGTGGCACATAATGGGCATCTGGTTTGAACTGCAATGTTTGGCGGCGTGTCCTAGACGCCAAACAATTTTGGCACTGACGTGGAGGATGGTGTATGGACGAAAAAGGGAGGGATTCTCCTCCTATATAGACGTTAAAGCGAAGGTCATTGGGGGGGTGTCTTACGGAAGGGAATTTTGGCTATGTTAGTGGGTTTCTTTCGATATACCTCTGGGGGGAATGTAGTAGCATTGTACTGACGTTGCATCAAGTCTGTGGAGACAGGCAAGTAGGTCTTCTCCACAATTGACAATCTTTGTCTAGGGATTGGCAATTGCTGGAGAGATGAAACTGTTCAGCGTTTGCAAGTATTGGGGTTGGATGGGTTCTGCAAGGATGGGTTACCATATATGTCTGTTAGTTGTGTTAATAGCTATAGCTTGGTTTTCGGATGTTACGTGGACAAGACGGGAGCGGTCGGGTCGCGCTCCGGAAAGAGACTTTTAACCTACTTGTTTTTGGAGACAGTGTGGAAGAGAAGGGTGTTGTCAGAGTAGGGAGATGTGGATGGGATTACGAAAAAATCGGTCCCATTTGGCTGCGTGAAGAGGGTATTCAATATTGTTGTAGTGATTAGGGTAGGTCGAAGGGCGGGTGCGTGGACGATGGAGTAGTGTGAGGGAGGTAGTTGTTATGGGGAGGGGGCAATAAGCTGTAAGGTATTAATAAGGAGGTGGGGGGGTGGTTGATGTCGGAGGTTGTGGGGGTAGGAGGTGATGAAGTTGAGCGTGCTGGGGAGTGGAAATGTTCCTTAAAGGATGGTGTTGGATACTGTACTAGTAGGCATTGATTGGAGGGGGTAGGTTGTTTGCAGTGTTCGGAGCCGTGGTCAAAGGAGAGGCCTAGCGGTCAGGGAATCGGGGGGTTTCACACAATCTTTGGGCATTTGATAAAGGGCAAGCCTCATTGCCCTAATAGTGGAGAATAAGTTTTCATTACTGGCCATGGTAAGGCCTGGATTATGTTGGGGATAAAAACAGTCCACCCCTCAGGGTCCCTTGAGGGGTAAGGGTAGAAAAAAATCAGGGGGAATACGTGCCCATGCTCCCTCAGGCGTTCAGGACTGGCACAAAGTCAGCTTCATCCTTCAGAAGGCTCTCAACCTAGTGAGGTGGAGAGGCAGAAGGGTTGGTGAAGGGACAGAACGAAAAGTGGGAAAGGAAAGTAAAAAGACCATGCAAAATTAGTGAGTCAGGGCTGAGTCCCAAGGTTGGGGAGTACCATCATTTGGGGTCCCAGTCTACGCCTTCCAAGCCCCCCACGACAACAAACGGGCAAGGGATATTGGGGGGGGGGGGGAGGTGGGCAATAAGGCGTAAGGTATTATAAGGGAGGATGGGTGGTTGAGTTGGAGGTTGTGGAGGTAGAGGTGTTGAAGGAGCTTGCTTTGGAGAGTGAAATGCCTAAAGGTGATTGTGGGCTGTACTAGTAGTATGATAGGTGGGTGGTGGTAGTTAATCGCAGTGTTGGAGCCGTGCAAAGGAGAGCTTGGGCGTCAGGGAATCGGCGTGGGTTTACATCTTTGGGGCTATTTGATAAAGGTGCAAGCCTCAATTCCCTAATAGCGGAGATAAGTTTTTAATTACAGGCCATGGTTAAAGCCTGGATTATGTTGGCGGATAAAAAACAGTCCACCCCTCAGGGTCCCCTTGAGGGGTAGGGCTAGATAACTAAATCAGGGGATACCGTGCCATGGCTCCTTCAGCCGTTCAGGACTGGCCATAAAGTCAGCTTTCATCCTTTCAGAACGGCTCTCACTCTTAGAGTGGATAGTTAGGAAGTGTGGGGACGGACAGAAACGAAAGTGGGAAGGAAAAAAAGACCATGCAAAATTAGTGGAGCGAGGTCTCTGAGTCCCAGGTGGGGGTTCCCCATACATGGGGTCCCAGTTCTCCGCCTCCTAAGCCCCCCACGGACAAACAACGGGCAAGGATGGGGGGGAAAGTGGGAAGGAAAAGAAAGGACCATGCAAAATAGTTGAGTCGCTGGGCTGAGTCCCAACGTTGGCGGAGCTTCCCCATCATTGGGGTCCAGTCTCGCCTCTCTAAGCCCCCCCACGACAACAAGGCCAGGGAATTGGGGGGGGTAGGGGTAGTTGAGGATATTCGAGTCATTGGTTTTAGAAGGGAAAAGTATTTGAATGGGAGATTAGGGGAAGTTGAGGAGTAGGGGGAAGGATGCTGAGGAAGATGTAAAGACGCTTGGGTAGAGGGCGATAGGAGTGAGTGAAGGATGGTATTGGAGGGAGTGATGAAAAATCTCGTACGGCTTCACTTCTTTCTGGCTTCCTGTAGAGTGAGGCCAGGTTTGTATTCTGAGAATTGCTCACCCCACTAACTTGTATTTACAAGGGCGCGCCCTGCATACATTAGGGAACAACGTCAATTAGCACATAGACACGATTAACGGGGCAGTTCAACGGTCATGACCAGGTTGAACAGACAGGGACTGTGGAACGCAAAAATGTTTGCAGGGAGGCCGAACGCAAGCATTCTGGCAATTGACGGGTGGGGGCGTTATGGCCATGACAGGGTCATATATAGATATAGACTCTCTAGGGAAGGAAGGGCTACGGAAGGTTAATGGTTAATGGTTTAAAAGAAGAGAAATGGGTAGACAATAGGATAATAGTATGGTGGGATTGAAAGGGGAACATTACAAATGTGACAAGGGACATTGGTTGGAAAGGGGGGTGTGACATAAGGTGTTTTATGATGATAAGTATGGATGAGACATAAGGAAATGTGGGGGAAAGACAACAAATGATAATGGGTATGGAGGATGTGTTAGAAAGTCTCTGAAGGCATACAATAGATGGACTATAGAGCGAAAGGATTATGACGAAGGTCAGGTCTGGGGAGCGAAACCCGGAATATTCCAATGAAGGATAGTTATATTTAAATGATTTGAGGGGGGAAGCAGTTAGAGGGGGGACACAGGACTGCTGAGGATGTCTGAGATGGGAGAGGTGTTGGGGGGGGGAAGTTGGTGTGCTATTAGCGAGGGGGTATTAGGGAGAGAGAGGAAGGGGATACTTGTGAATAGGGATTCTACGTGTGTATCCCGGAGGGAGTGGAAGGAAGAGGGCATGGTGGGAGGGATAATGTGGGCGGGTTGGGTCGGGGGGGATGGCTGGTTGGGAGGGGGTAGGAGGATAGGGTGTAGGGGGATTGGATATCGTTAGGAGGAGGATGGATATCAGCGTTACTTGGAGTGTGGAAGAGCAGGAGTTTGTAAGATTTGGAGTTGAGTGTCAGTTTTTCATTAGGTAATCTGGAATATTTGCATTTGGTTTATTCTAAGGAGTTGGTTTGGGAGTTTTGGGGGATATGGATTTCTTGTGAGGGGGGGAAGAGATGGACTGGTGTCTCAAGAAAAGGAGTTAAAGGAAGGTGGAGCTGATTGTGTGGTAGGGGAAGAGGGGTGGAACGTTTGTTCTGTCTGTTACGGGTTAGTGCGCGGAGGGAGAGGGGAAGGTGTTGGGGTCCCATGTGGTGGTGATTGAGATACTGTAGTAGAGATTGGAGTGTCGGAATTTAGGATGGCAAAAGAGTTTGACTGGGGAAGGCATAGGAGGGAGAAGAGGGGGGTTTAGATGTAGGGGGTGGGTTAGGAGATTGGTAGAATGAGCAGTATTACTGGGAGTAAGGAGTAAGAGTAGAAACACGTCGACGTGCTTCTGTCTGGCCTTCACGTTAGTGTGATCCAACGTTTGAATCTGAGAGTTGCTACCTCAGACTCAAATTTGTAGGTGGGACGCCCCTAAAAAATACATATGGGAGGCACGCCACAGTGGACCATGGCGAGTGATTGGCAGGGCAGTTAGTCGGGTATGGCCAGGTGGGCACATAGTGGGCATACTGGCTGTGGACGGCAATGTTGGATGGGTGTCCAGACAGCCAACAATTTTGGCACTGACGTGGATGTTGGTATGGACGAACAGGGAGGGATTCTCCTCATATATAGACGTTTAAAGGGCAAGGTCATGTTACGGTAAAGGTAATTTTGGCGTATGTAGTGGGTTTCTTTCCCCCCCGATACCTCTGGGGGGATATGGGAGTAGCATTGTACTGACGTTGCACATAGTATGTGGAGACAGGAAAGTAGGTTCTTCTCCACAATCTGACCAATCTTTGTCATAGATTGGGCAATTTGTGGGGAGATGAAAACGCCCGGGGCAAGTTAGTGAGGGTGGATGGGTCTGCCAGGATGGGGTACCATTATATGTCTGTTAGTTTTGTGAATGCTATAGCTTAGGTTTTCGGATGACTGTTGACAAGACGGGACGTTCGGGTTCGGCTACGGAAAGAGACTTTACCTACTGTTTTTGGAGACATTGTTGGAAGAGAAGGGTGTCGTCAGAGTAGGGAGCTGTGGGAGGGATCACGGAACAACGGTCCCATTTGGCTGCGCTGAAGAGGGTATTCAATAGTGTTGTAGTGATCGGGGTAGTCGAAGGGCGGGTGCGTGACGATGAGTAAGTGTTGAGGGAGTAGTGTTATGGGGAGGTGGGCAATAAGGCTGTAAGGTATTAATAAGCCCCCCCACGACAACGGGCAAGGGATTGGTGGGGTGGTAAGGAGGTAATCTGGAAACATTGATGTGGACTACGGTGGCCTCTGGGGAAATAGTGAGCACTGTACTGACACTCGTATCTAGTTAGAACGGCAGGCAAGTAGGTAGTCTTTACAGTCTGACCACTCTTTGTCTTAGAATAGGGCAATCAAGCCAGGGGGACTGGAAACGGTTCAGTTACATGTATTAAAGGAGAGAAGTGGGGTTGCGGGCAGGAATTAGGTTTGCCAATGCGGTTACCAGTCTGAGGACAAGGACAGGTGGAGGAGGGAGTGGTGTGGAGCGAGATAGTAATGCGCGGATGGATGAGGGAATAGGTGAAGAGTTGTAATTGAGGAGGAGGAGGTAGAATAATGAAGACAATTGTGCAAGAGGTGGGTTGGAGGCAAGGAGATCTTTTAAAACAGTGGAGTTATAACTGAAGGCAGATGATTCGGGATGGATAAGATGACAATTATATTGAAAGTGGGGGTAGTAGCAGTGTTCAGAGATGTGATCAAAAGGAACGAGTCAGGGGTTTGTAAACCAGAGGAGCTAGTTTCAGGAGGTGGTTGATAAGGGGCAAGTCCTCATGTGCCTACTATGGATACAAAATTCTTGTGTTGACACAGGAAGCCTGAAAGGTGTGGGGAGGAAAAAAGGTCCATCCCTCAAGGTCCCAGACAGGGTGGGACAAGTGATTGCAGGTTAATAATGTATAAAACCTAAACACGCAGGCTTCAAATGAAAAACTTTTTTTTGACTTTTTTTGTTACTAATAATTCAAAATTGCTCTCAAATAAAATATATGAGAAAGCCATAACAATTATGATCACAAAAATATGTCAAATTCTTGCATCTTGTAAAAAGTATAGTTCCTTTATATTTTTTAAAGATTTTCAGGTCAGCTAATACTTATGAAAAAAAGTAATCCAGTAAAATTTCCATATTCAGTTATTCACTGTTGGGCAATATTATTGGCATCATGTCCAGATGTAAAACTCTGAACTGATCAAGAATCAATTAGAGAAAAATGTGAAACAATTTCTTTAAATCATTGGCTTTTATGTGAATATTAGTACTTCATTTGAGCATTATGCTCAAAACTTTCGTTTTTGTGTTTCTTAGACTTAGCATTTTGACAGGCAACTTGGTAATGACACACTTCACTTCGGGTGTAGTTTGCAGAGATTATGCGAGTTTTCTCTGCCCGTCCTGGACATCTGTAATCCTCCGAAGGGAGTCTGAGCATTCAAAACATCAAGCAAATTGATCCTGAAAGGTGAATGAAGATTAAGCCTCGTATTTCCAACCAAAATAATTGAAACAAAGAAAAGGGTATTAAATCATACTGATCGCAAACCCAAATTGGGAAATCTAATTCATAAAACCAGATACTTGGTCATATTTGCCATTTTTTGAATAAAGGAAAATTCCTAACAATTACCATGGAGGCTTTTAGTTACAATTTTGAGAAAATGAGAACTAAAGTTTAAATTTTTCTCTTTTCCCTTTAACTAAGGTTATACTTACAGATGCAGATATTTACTCTGCAGGATACGCTGGCAAAAAGCAAAAAATGAGTAAGAGTGTAAAATAGACTATCGAAACATTACATTCAAATTATTGTGTACTAATGTTCTAATCAAGAATTCTTGTAACAGTTAGTTTTGTTACTGCAAAAAAAGAAAACTCGTTTCCCAATCGATTCAAAAGATATATGCAATGAGATTTTGTTTTTTTTCCGTTTTCAGGTCTTGATTATAACAAAACTAGACAACAACAAAATAAGTAATTGTAATCACCCTTACCTATTACAGTTCCGCACGCAGCTTGAAAGCGAACATGTTTGCGTTGTCCAAATCCTTTGAACACAGAAGCAAAGCTAGGGCATAGTAGTATTATTTGCACGCTCAATCACCTCACTGACATCACTAACTCATAAATCTGTTGCAATGTCCAAAAATCTGGGCAAACAATAAAGAAGGTAGATATAATCTTAAGTTGCCGTTTAGAAACCTGCTTTTGTAATGGTCCTCACTAGCCAATTACATGAAGATAAATTTGCAACCCAACTTCTACAGAGGAAGTCTGATTAATACCCTCTGAATTTACCCAAAAGTGAATTTTACTTTTTTTCTTAACATGCCATATCCAGAAAATGAGGATAAAAGACCTATTAAATTATATTACTTAAAAATAATAAATGTAAATCTCAGAGTAACATTATTTGAGCACGTTACCAAACACGATCATAGCACTATTTTTAATAATAAAATAAATAAATTCAGTCATTGCAAGGGGTATTAAGATGCACTACCCCACTGGATAAGCACTGGAAAAAATACAAATATGTAAAGTTTACATAATAGTACACAAAAATAAATTTCAAGCAGATTTATAACGACTGAATACAGCAAAATTCTACGAGCTTAAAAAACAAAAGACTCATTTTCTGACATTTGAGCAGCATCTTGCTAAATGTTCTAAATGTTGAAAAATTCTAAACATACTTACGTCTTCTGTAGCAAGACGCATGTCATCCTGAACATCTGCAAACACTGTAGGAGCAATATATAGCCTTTTCCCAACGCGGGTTGCGCATGAACCAACTTTGCACCATCCTCTTGCCAGAATCATCATTCCAAGACTTTGTCCATTTGTCACCACCACCTGAAGATAGTCAAAACATTCAATCTTTACTATAATATACCATTGATATTAGCCACTAATTATATTTACCATAATCTATAATTTCATATACAATTCTTAAAACACTGGTCACATGTGGCCCCTGCTCCTAGTTGAAATCCAAAAGGATCACCAACTGTACGAACTTCGCACGTTCAACAAGAGTACCACAAATTATCATTAAACATGATCTCTACAAAGATCTTGTGCCAGCACCTGCAAACACGCCCCTATAGCAGAATTCTAAAATCTTAGAATACAGGAAATTAAGTGCTGCTGTCAGATCTTAAAAAAAAAAAAAAATCAGTTGTTAAGAGAAATCACCAAAAATTCACCTCATAACAAATTTACCTGATTAAGAAAACACCAAAGTGTGACTGATCAACAGCATAGTCCAAGTCAGATCCTTAACAAATAATATTGGAATCTTGCCTCCGCAGTTCCAGAGTTACTCGCTTAAGTTGCGTAGCACCAGGCAGCTGTTGAATAAGCTGACCAATCTACAGAAATGAAAACAAATTATGTAGAAAGAAAACATAGGTGACACCACTTTGAACCAATGAGAAAATAATCCCTGTCACATTAAAATACCGTTCTTGGTGCAATGGTGACACTTCATCAGTACCGTCTTCACAAAAGCCTCTGTATTTACAGGTTGCACCAAGTATTCTACCCCTAGTTTCTTCATGCACACCTTTCATAGCCTAATATAAAGAAACAGGCAATGTAATTCAACATTCCTTTGTGGGAGTGCAGTTCATCGAGTTGATTAATCTTTTTAAACCTAGGGTTCTAAAATTCCAATTCCGAGTATATATATTCAATGAATGATATAAAACTCACCTGTAAAATGTTTCAAAAATAATAGATCTAGTACAAGATAAGAGAAATGAATAATAAATTTGCATAATTTTTGATGACCTCTTTTTTAAAAGGATTGTGTAAGATATTAAAAGTACCTTGTTAAAAGTTCAAGCATTCAATTTTAATTTCAAAAAAAAACATTTGCCTATTTCTGTGTGGTAGATTCTGCTTCCACTTTATTCATAAATAAACAATTTAATCCAGGTGTAATGTATGACACCTATATTATTAGTGGGTGTCACACTGCAGACTTGTAACAAAGGGCTACATATGTAAAAACAAATATTTAGCATTTTTCAAAATCAACTTTTCATTAAGTACTAGAGATGGAATGGAAGGCATATTTCCGTTTAGTAGAAGGCCAGTTCCTGGTTTTAAACATTCACAAATGGTGAATCTCAATATTTTCCATCCATTCATATTCCCTAATTCCAAGTACCATTATTATATAATTTCTAAATTACGTAATTGAATTTATATTTATATGTTCTACATCATTCATAGATCATTTTGACTTCACTTCCTTTACTGAATTAATGTTGAACACGTGTAAGTTTCATCAAAGAAAGAATAACTAAAGCAAATGCACTCAACTTTCTTACGTGCCTTCATGCTTAAAGCATGCAAAATACAGACGAATAAGCAAGAGAAGTCCATAACATATGGAGTTGGAGGACAGGGTTACTGCCTTCAAATAAATAAGGTCTTCCCTCAGCCTTCCCCTTTAATGATACTTTTCTTTATTTCAGTAGTTAAGGCAACCAACTATGTTGCAGATCTGGAAAAAAGCACTATAATGGAACATCAATAAAAATTGATACAACTTACCTCAGTTGACTGTAAAGGCTTACTTTGTCAACATCCATATGAGAAGAAGCAATTGCAGCCCCAGCAAGTTGGGCCAAAACCAGGAAAACATTTACCACCCCAGGTGGAATCCAGCCTCGCCATAATTTTGCTACACGCAGGCCAGAGATGTGGGGTCAGTTGGCTAACTTCATAACAACTGTATCCCCTAAATATGACCAAAATCATTATTTGTATAGCACAAAATGTTATGTAAATCCCTGCCAAGAAGATCTCCCCCCATTCACTTACTAATAATAACCTTAAAAAAAAAAGCTAGTACAACAAACTAAGATCATCTGTGTTACAAAAGACAAAGCATTGCACAGTCAGTGAGAGCCAGATACCAAAATGCTATATTTTAATGATATATCCTACCTGTAGAAAGGTGCTGCGTCAAATTCCATGCCTGCATGAGGAGTGGGGAAATTCCATGAATGATATGGCCACAAACACCCAACAGGTATGTGTGTGTATGCAAAGTGAGGGCAGCAGTTGGAATGGTTTTTCCATAAACCTTGTCAGCCCAACAGCCAAAGTAGCGAAAGATTGCGACTACAAAGCTCTACATCCACCATGAACGAGGTGTGTAAGGTTTCCATTATCAAGTGTCTCAGACTCTGGAAAATCCATGTGATGATCATAAATTTCACTAACTCATAAAACAAAACTTCAATGGAAGTAAAAATCGTAGTTCAAATACTTATCGAAGTAGAAAATCAAACTTAAAGAATGACACATTTATTTATGTTTATGAAAATTAACAAAAAGGTGATACATGCATTACACAAAAGCACACAACGAAAAAAATACAAAAATAAGTGAAAGTGAGAATTAAAGTACTTTATCATTTCTTTGCTAAAAAATATCAAAGAGCCATTGTGCCAGCTCATTAGAAGCAAACATCTGTAGGATGTCAAATAATATCAGAAAATAAACACTCAAATAGATATTTGAGACAACTTGTCAAAACCAATTGGCGTACTTACACTTACAGCAAGGTAGACCTGTCACGCTCCATCAGGTCGAGCCCAGCTATACAGACAGCTGGCCACGATCATAGCGCATCATCTGCTCCACTAGCGTTCAGAGAAAAATGCTTTCCGAGCAGCCGTTCCCAGCTTACTCTACATCGGCCTGTAACCCAGCAATTGTGTTATTAGAAAACTTGTTTGAATGGTTAAAGTTTATAGACTCATACTAATACCAGATCACTTATTAATTTTCAATCTAATAAAAACAATTACTTACTTTATCTCATTCTCCAACATTGCAATTGACTTCTAAGTTGCTGGGTTGACAGTTGGGAACTGCGGCCATTTCAGCCTGTGAAATGCCATGTTGATGAAACCACCTAAAAAAAATAAATAAATAAATCGAAAGTGCAGATTAATAGCCCATGATCTGGAATTCATGAGGACGTTAAAGGTAGTTGGAGAGGAATAGTCAATGTCAGGACCCCAGATGAAACGGGCTAAGATATACTAAATGGACCCCATACTAAAAGGATTCGGCCTAATAACCACCTGTTAAAAAGAAAAAACTTCCATGTGAATTTCTCATATAACTAAACCTATTATGACCTCATCTACTAGCACTATGATAACCTCTAACTTACACAAACATGTTCACTGTGTAATACACGATGTATTCATTATACCGAATGGCCTGGCTAACTTACGGACTGACCTTCGAGCGACAATCCTCTAGAACAGCTGCCTTGTCCCACCAGGACGGCAACCCTCATGCCCGGCGTTATCTTCACTTTCGTCTCCCTGTATCAAAGCCTACTCGGTATGCCATTCCCATTTTTGTTTGAAATCTCAAGTGTGCGCTAGACAAAATAACTTCTCGATTCATATGTATTCAGACTGCTGTAAAAGCAATTATGAGTGCATCCTTAAATAAATTTATAAAGAAAAAAACCCTTTTGGGTTCGTCCATCAAACCGGTTGTTTCCCCCACAAGCTAGGTCTCGGTTCCCCACTGAATCACAAAACCTGTTTCTCAGGGCGTAAACTGTCATTTGAGCCAACTTCTGAAAATTGTAATTACCGTATTATAAGTACATTATAAGTACGTACATTCACGTCTATGTGCCCTTCTTATGACAAATTTTGTTTAGTGGGATATCTAACCCGACATAAGTATATCAAACAACGCATGTATTTGCAAGTTACACATTCGTAGAATTGCCAGTTTCCGCGATGGCTTTCAACGTAAAATTACGACGCCACATCTTGTCTAGATATAAACGCCTATTAATGATCTATTTATAAACGGCTATTAAAAATCGCAAGTCAAAAAGCTTTATCCCTTTTTCCCTGTCAGATTACGCTTGATCCCTGTAAGGGAATGCCAATATTTTTACACCGTCCTCCTCCAACTCCAAGAAATTTTCTGGTCACCAATTCCAAGCAAAAATATATATGTACATAATATATACAATATATACAATATATAAAATATATACAATATATAAAATATATAAAATATATAAAATACATATAATATAATATATAATAAATATTTAATATATAATATAATATTAATATATATAATATATATAATATAATATAATATATAATTATAATATTAAATATAATATAATATAATATATATATATATAATATATAAATAATATATATAATATATATAATTATAATATATATAATATATAATATAATATATAATATATATATAATTTTATAATATAACAAATAGTTTCCTGTCCTCAAAATAAAAAATCTAACAATTAGAAATTGCATAATTTTTAATTATTGCTTATTACAAACTTGAGTACTGCCTATAACGTAATTCCAATCCCGTATTTCCGCATGAAGCACAACTAGCAGAATTAAATTAATATACTCTGAATTTGACTTATCACACGAATCCTGATGCGAAGATCCACTTGGAAAATGTGATGACCTTGTATATCTGGATATAATATACACGCGCGTTTTTTTTTTCTAGTTAGAGTGTTCATTATCAAAGTCATCTTATCTTCATAGGGCCGGCTTTCCCGGAAAATTTTAAAAACTTTTCTGAACCACCTACTTACCCCTACATACATATTTAAAATTTTTTCCCTAAACGGGGCCTCTCGAAAATTAATTAGGCGCTAAATTTGAATAACATACAAAAATAAAACCCGGTTATTAAAATAAAAAGTCACTTAGTAAAGACAGGCTAATGCGAAAACCCCAAGACTTGTGTTGAACCCCCAAAAAGTTACTGCCCCCAATAAATTTTTTTGACGGATGCAAGGTACGTCCGCCCCTTAGACAGAGGGAACGATGGGGATTTGGAAATAAAGGTACTATAGATTATTTTCAGGGGTTTGTGTATTCTTTTATATTATTAAATGATTTACGATTTTTTTTAAAAATTTTAATAGTTCAAAAAAAAACCGGGTTATTTTGGGACAATATTCCACACGCAGGCGGTTTGGGTTTAAATCGGGAACGCTTATACTTTATGGTTAAAGTTAAAAAAAAAAAAAAATTGGGCGACACTTGAACAAAATTTTAGTTTTGTCGTTTTTTTTTTCTTTTACACGCTTTCCCGGGGCCAAAATTAAAGAGTTTAAATTTTTGCATTACTTTTATATAAGGGTATTCCTTTAAATACGTTTTTATGATGATTTTTTCATTTTTGGGACAATCCAAAATTTTCTTTCATTATATAAAGGGGACTTTTTAAAGGTGCCCCCAAACCCAAATGTAATACAAGGTAAAATTTCCCCGTATGGCCAGAATGCGCAAAATATATTTCTATATGGTATTTTCCTTCGCAAGTTGATGATAAATTGTGCAAACGTAATTTTTGGGTATACATTTACTTTAAAAATGAAATTTACATTAAATATAAAAAGGAAAAAAACTAACACACAAATACAAAAACTTTTTTGTAGGGAAAAATTAACTTTAGATTGGGTTGGGGGACTGGGGGCGGAGCCCCCGATAGGGAAATACGGCAATCGGATGGGGGACTGGGGGGGAAAACCCCCCGGGTTTAGAGAGGATTTTTGGGGGAAGGTTTAAAATTTTGACTAGCCGTCTTTTAAAAGGGGAAAAAAATATATGCAAAAAGATAGAGCAAATAAAAAAAAAAAACTTTTTCTATGTACTTCCATCGCAAAATAAAAAAAAAGATTTTGGGTTTATACGGCCCATGTTTGTAGATTTCCCAGGAAAAAGCGGAGTAATAAAACATCTCAGAGTGTAGGGTTTCTTTTTTTAAACGCTAAAAATAGTTTGGGTTCATATTATTTGCGGGTGAAAAATAAAAACAGATTGCGGTTATTTCACGTTTGGGAAATTAAAAAAGAAGGTTTTTAAAAATGCAAAAATTTGATAGTTGTGTTAAAAAATAAAATAATTCCACCAAAACCCCTTGTCCCTTTTTCCATTTTTTTTTTCCTTTCCCCTTGTATACTGTATGTCGGGCGATGTTCGGCTGTGGGAAGCAGCATTTGAAAACGCTGCAGCAGTTGGTATGTTGTAAATTTTTAGCTGCCCTTTTAAAAACAGTACGTTTCAGAATGGGGCGTAAAATCTTGAAGTTAGAACTAAATGTTGTCTGTTCTTGCGTTCAAAGCCTACTGACTCCAGTCCAACCGAGTGACGTAGCGATCCTTAACAAGAGACAGTTGCCAGCTACGTTTTTACAGCATCGTTATAACCAGCAGAATAACCAGCTCCCTCGCAAGTTTTAACTAAACCTATAAGCTAGTGCATTCATAAGTCGGAAACATTTAAATCGTTAACTCTTTCCAAGGAAGATGCAATCTATTGTTCTGAAATTCTTAACTGCCAACGGCATTTTCATCTGTTATATCGGTATCCGAAATTTATCATTTTTATGATACCGGTTATCAAGATATTGTGAGTATAATAAACTAGTCATGTGATCAAATCCGCACTGTATATGCAAAAAACAACTTATCTACTATTCACTAAGAGAGAGAGAGAGAGAGAGAGAGAGAGAGAGAGAGAGGAGAGAGAGAGAGAGAGAGAGAGAGAGAGAGAGAGAGAGAGAGAGAGAAGAAGCGTCAATTGCCCCCCTAAGATTCTGTTATGTCGCCCTCAAGGTCTTGCTTGACCCCCCCCCCTCCCATGACCACAATTTTTTTTATACTAAATTATACCTATATAGTGGTATAGCTTAAAAATGCCCCTATTTTCTCTAAAGTGAGAGAGAGGGGGGCTGGTGGAGAAAAAGAGAGAGGAGGGAGAAAGAGAGAGAGGGAGGGAGTGGAAAGAGGGCAGGGGTGTCAGTTGGGGGGAGGGGCAACTGTGGCCACGATTTTTTTTACTTATTTTGATACACCTATATCGGTCCAGTTATAACATAAAAATACCTCGAGACTAGCTATTTTTTCTATATTTTGTTCGCTTCGCTCGTCTACCCACTCTTGCGCCCCCCCTAAGTAAAGGCTGAAATGACGTCTCTGGTTAAGGGTGGGAGGTAGGGAAGGGCAGTCTACGATCAAAGAGTAGACCAAGAAAGCTAGCAGAAGTTTGAATAGGTATTGGGTGATTGTCTAGATTTAGCCTCGGCTTTCTCCTATATGAAAAAAAATACCCCAATACTCTTTCTTGTGGAAAACTTAAAACCCCACTGGAGGCCCCTGTTATGAATCATATGCCTGTTATGAATCATTTGCCGAGAATTCTGCATTACTGCTGGAATGCCATAATGCATACAGTGTACAGTGAGCGTACAGTGAGTATTTAAGATTCCGAGGGGAGCTGGTAAGATGTCGTTTATTATACATAGAAATAATGTTGGCGACAAGACACTTCCTGGGCAAAAATGTTTGCCTGGACAAAAATGTCCGAAAAAGTGGCATTGCCGGAAAAGAGTTTGACAAAGAAAGTTCTGTCAGAAATGAAATTTTTAACAAAACAAGGCAAGTTTCCACGTAATCCAAAAGCATAGTTTTCCGAGTAGGCCATATCGCCATGCCATGTCGCAGGCTTTTTCTGTATCAAAAAATACTGAAATCAAAGTCTTTTTTGGCAATTGCCTCTTGACTGCCCAGTTTTACTAGTTGATCAAGTGTTTGGCGTCCCTTCCGGAAGCCGCACTGCTCGTCAACTAGCAAATTACTGGAATTTAAAAAAATGAAATAGCCATCTGTTAACAATTCGTTCCATGACCTTGCATAAGCAACTTGTCAACGCAATTGGGCGGTAGGAGATGACGGTTCTAGGATTTCCCCCTCCTTTCAATATGGGAATGATGTGAGCGAAGTACCATGAGCTCTTCCAAATTTCATTGTACACTTCTAGCAACCTAATCAAGTCACCATGATTAAGATGCTTTATCATCTCATATCGAATCTCACCGAGGCCTGGGGATGTTCCTCTACAGGCTTCTAGGACTCGGACAAGCTCATCCATGGTTAGATCTTTATTGTAATCAAAGTCATCTGCTGTGGTAAAGTGAATTGGTTGCAGCTCAGCCGCTTCCTTGGTGGTAAGGAATGCGGGATGGTAACTGTCCGAGCTGCTTGTATATGAAAACTGCCTGGCGTGCGCATTAGCAATGTCCCTAGGTGAATCAAAATTGCTTCTTTCATGAATGATATTTTTAATTTTGTAAGATTTTTTTTATATCTTTTATTTATTTTATTTTACTGGCAGTGGGCCAAACCTGTGATAGTGTGGTGTTGCTGTTAATTGTAAAGACAAAGCTCCGCCAGAAGTCTCTTTTTGCCTGTCTAATTATTCTACGAGCCCTATCTCTTGCTTCTTTGTAATTGCAAAGGTCCCCGTTATTGATGTTATTTTTGAAAAGCCTGTAGTCCCTATTGCGTTGGCACAGCGCCCTGCGGTAATCTGGTGTCCACCATGGAATTGTCGAAGTTTTAGGTATGGATGTCATTGCTGCATCTAAGATCGAATTCTGAATATTGTTTATTTTATCAGCAATGGTTCCTCCAACAAGTTCGAGCTTGACGCTCCTTGTGAATGCGACCCAGTCTGTTCTTTTTACGTTAAATTTAGGTGCTGAAGGCGTTCTTTTTGTGTCGTATGAATATTCAATAGAAATAGGAAGGTGATTGCTTCCCAACGAGTCGTCAATGGTGTGCCACAGGCCAGGTCAATAAAGCTCAAAGTACCGGTATTATCGTCCATCCGCTTCGGACTACCATCGTTCAGGACCAAATTAGAATAATTAATCAACCTAACTACTTGCTCACCTCTACCATCCGCCCGCAGGAAACCTCATAGCGTATGATGACTATTAAAATTACCTAAAATTAATTTATTTTGTGGCAAACTAACCTGCAGAGTAAAGAGCTCATCATAGATTGTCACATTATCAGGCGGACAATAAACTGAATATATAGTCAGATACGTGCCATTAATTTTTACTTTGCATGCGACAAACTCCAAAGTAGAATCATAGTCATTTCAGTAAAAGGGAAGCTTTGGTGGATGTACATGGCGACCCCTACCTTCCGACATAAATGGTAGATACTCAGTGAAACGACCTCGTCAGAGACTAGGTGTGTTAAGTGCGTTTCTTGGAGAACTATAATATTGGGAACATAGGACGAGGCTAATAATCTAAGGTCATTTACTTTAGATCTAAAGTAAATTCCATTGTATAATGGTCGACGCGAAGATTACGTTTTATGGGGTTTGGAAGTGCCTTGTCCGCCAGTTTTAATTTTCTTTTTATGGGAGGGAGGCGCCTCCTCTCCCTCGCTTCTCGGGGACCTCTCTCGGTATGGTTTGGAGATAGAAGCCTCCATGTCCTGCACCTCCTGGCGAGGGAGACGACTGACAGATTGCGATCTGCCTCTCTCTCGAGAAACCAATCGCGAGCCAGACGAAGTCCTCACAGGCGTAGCCCGGACGGGAAGGTGCGCTCCGGACTGTGATTCAGTATCAGCCTCCTTAGGGTGTGTATGCTGGGTTGATGCAGCCACATGATCGACCAATTTAGTTAGCTGATACACTTTAATGTATAATCTTTTAACAGTTTGTTTCAGTTCAGCAATTTCTTTATCTTTAGCTGTAAACTGTTGACTGACATTACTTGCATTAGGGGTGATGTTAGTTACTGCTGCAGCATAGATAGTATCAGGTTTGTGTGTCAAACTTTCCACTTTCCTCTTAGCTTCAGTATGACTAACTTCATGTTTTCTCATATATGCTAATGTCTCAGTCTCCTTCTTCAGGCCTGACTGATGGGGACCTCCACAGTTAGCACATTTGGAAATTTGACTGGTATATGTGATGGTGTCATGGGCTTCAGCACGTTTACGGCAAATACATTTATTTGATTCTTTATCAATACATCTTAATGAGGTTTGTCCGAATTTTTGGCATCTATTACAATGCATTGGCTTTTGGATGTAAGGTCTTACTTGGACACGTTCGTATCCGATATTGACATATTCGGGGATTTTATCTAAAGCAAAGGTCAAAAACACAGTCTAGCTTTCGCTCACGCATTCCTATCCTCCTTGGTCATACAATGAACGTCCACTACGTATCGATACTTCATGCTCTCGAGAATTTCCCTTTCTTCCATCGTCCTCAAATTCCTGTGAAAGATTACTTCCTTACAGATATTTGGGCCAATAGGGATAGTTAATTTAACTCTGAAATCATGAATTTGCGTCAGCTTAAGTAAATCCTTAAGCTGGGAGTTATATTGTAATTTAACAAGGAGGCTTCCATCTCACAATGTTTGACAAAATCAAAATCGCCGTCCACTTGACCATCAAGGACTTATTTGATGATAAAGGGGTTCACGTTCAAAAGCGATTGATTTTCATTCACGCATTTAAAATTCGTGAACCTTGCATTCTCGGTAGGGAATTTGAAAAGAGGTCTTCTAGGTTTGTTATTAGTAAGGGTTCCATTGTTCAGCGTCGAATTGATCGCCCCTCCTCCTTGAGGAGGAGAAGGGGTAGCCGGGGTTGCATCCATCCTGGGAATCGGAACAGGTCCGACTCCTTGGCCCGAAACCGTAGTCCTGCAGGGATCAAAAACTCTCATATTTTGGTATTAACCTAACATCAATAGCTAAGAGAGTAAGGCAGTTTTCCGTCCCCCCCCCCCCCCAGCAGAAGCTTGGTTGCGTTCTCCAGTACCAAAGAGGGATCGAATTATGTGGAGGACACCTCTTTGCCGCCGAACTTGCCTAAGCGAAGGACGTTAATTTTGATGCCCCCCCCCCCCCAAGCGAATACCGGAGGCCACAAGGAAACTCCGGTTGGCTCAAGGAAGTCACATGGAGAGAGGAAAAGAATTCAGAATATAAACGTGCTTCAAACGACGCCTCAGACTACTGGACCTCCTAACCAGGGGTCAAAGCCGCAAGGCTACCCTGGTGCAGTAGAGAGTTGCCGGTCTGAGGTGGGGTGCTGACTACGATTACTGTAATCTTGTGTCACCTGCAAAATCAAAAGCACTGAAGATGCAAGCAAAGCATTAGAGAGTGCAAAAAGATCTGTAAAAACATTTTTTACTTGACTTACTTTATAAAACTCAGAAGCAACAATGTCAAGCGAGACAAGAGGCCCTGTGTTTCCAGGGTAGTTCTTGTGGCACAAGACTTATAGATTTGTTGCTGCTGCGTTATAGACAAGGTGTGAGTTTGACAAAATCCCATACACGAGTGATGATCTATATAAGTATACTTAAATAGACCTTGTACGCAGCGACTGTTGATCTCACGGCGAGGTCAAACGTAGTTATCGTAAGGGAAGTCGCCGCCGTGGCGTAAATGGTAGCACGCTGAACCGCGTTTAATTAGGAAGGGCATCCAATCAGGCAAGGGTGATACTGCCAAATGATCTCTCAATAATGAACTGAGAGAGGCCTAAGTCAGTGGGATGAATGCCTGTTGAACTATATCTATACATATATATGTATATATATACATATATATGTATGTAAACATATTCATAAACACACCCACACATATGTATATAGGAAAACAGACACAATAGGCCAGAAAAATGGTGATTTATAATGGGAAAAAATTACGGAGAGCTTCAGTTTGTTTTATCGTCTTCATAATCGAGTATTTAATAACATATTAACTTAGTACCCCTCCATCTAAGGTTTTTGTTATTTTACAAACAAATTTCTACAAATATGTTTCACACATTTTTTGGTATGTTGCTCGGTTATCGAAACTAAAGGTGCGCAAAGATCAAAAAATGAAAATGTAAGAAAATGAATACGAAAGAAAAAAGTGCTGAAGCTTTTCAGCGAAGACAGAAACCCTCTACAGATCGCAGACTATTATAGAGGTGTCAAGACGCGGATTTTTATTTTCTTCATGGCAGTCTTTATTGTGGTGAAGATGCATCTGATGAGTTTTATAAACAAGGCAAAAAATCTATAATTGATCGCGAGCTGTGCATCGTGTAGAGACCCTTCATATCAAGTACACAATTTTGAAAGCGAGGAAAAAAGTAATGATGACTGAGATACGTCCTCACAAATGAGGCATTTCCTAAAGCCATTTCCCGAAAATATGCATATAATAACAGGTTACAGTCCTCGTCCAATTCTTTAAAAAAAAAAAAAAAAAAATATTATATATATATAAAATATATATATATATTATATATATATATTATTATATGTGTGTGTGTTGGGGTGTGTGTGTGTGTGTGTGTTGTGTTGTTTACATATATTACATATATATAATATATATAAAATTAAAAAACTATATGATATTATATATATATTATATATATATATATTAAAATATTATATATTATTTTTTTGGGGTTTGTGTGTGGTGTGTGTTGTGTGTGTGTGTGTGTGTTGTGTGTGTGTGTACACATACATACTGTGTATATATATGTACTGTATATATACGCATATACTTATACATATATAAATTGCATATATACATATACATAATACATTTTAATACATATATACATTCATATATACATAATTATAGTATATATTATATTATATATATATTATTTTAAACCCTGGGGTCCACCTGGATATTAATCTTTACATATACGACATATCTACTTGTCTGGATTGTATACGAATACCGCCCTAAATGGCCACTTCCGTTCTCTGTGAAAAATTACATTCATTTTCTTTTTTTTTAAGCATACACTTTTTTTTCTTGTAACAGTTTTTATTATTTTTCTCTATTATGTTTTAACTATATGTTTTGTAAGGTGCTTTTTATTGCCACATTTTACTAAATTTATTTTTAGTACTCTATTCCACTCAAATTTTATTTCTAAAGATGTACCCCCGAATTACGTATAGACCAATCAGGTTAACGGGCGTGTAGCTCCCCCCAATCAAGCCGTTCTAGGTCGTGCCCCTGCCAGTGATTTTTCAGGGCGCGAGAGTTCACGCTCCCCGGACTGGCTGGACATACGCTCCCGTTGTCCCCCCCCCCCGGATTTTATGAAAATAACATTAGATAAGTATTGTTCTCCGTATTTTGTGGTGGTGTTGGCGCAAGTAGGAAAGAACAGCTAAAGAGCTTTCATTTTCTTGTGGCACGAGTGAAATATTTTTTTGTAACTTATTATTTAATAAATCAATAACGGGTAATTAAGTATCAAATCCTATGCTGCAGTCCAGCCAGTCAACTTTTCAAATATAAGATAACCAAAAACAAAAAATTTTTAAAAAGAATAAATTTTTTTCAATGAAATACGAGTTGAAAACGAGCGGCCAGAGCTACCTTCCAGTTTGAACGTAGACTATTATATTTAATAGCGCGTCGGGCACCACACACACATATATACATTTACATATGTATAAAATATACCTATATAAATATAATCATGCATATAAATATCTCATTGTGTACATATATACAGATATACTACATTACATTTGCATATATACATATACATTATAAAATCTCGTTTCAAAAAATTTTTTTAAATATATATACATATTAATAATTTGTATATAACTATTATATATGTATATATATATATATATTATATATATATATATTATAAATATATTATACAGTATGTATGGTATGTTTTATGTTGTTTTATTTGACTTTTTTATAAAATCATCATACATGGGGGGGGAATATATATATATATATATATATATATATATTATGTATATATTGTACAAACACACACACACACACCCACACACACTCTGTATGTATGTATGTATATACATACATACATCATACATACATACATACATCATCATACATACATACATACATAATAACATACATAATAATAAATAATAATATATTATTATATATATATATATATATATATCTATAATAATTATTTTTATTATATATATATTATATTTTTATCATATATATATTATATTTTTATTTTATTTTAAATTTTATCTTATATTATCTTTAAATTATCATTATCATTATCATTATCATTATCATTATCATTATCATTATCATTATCATTATCATTATCATTATCATTATCATTATCATTAAACATTAACCAGAATATCGCACACTTTTCACTCAGAAGAATGAAATGAAATTCTTCCTAAAAGGGTTAGGCAAGACTAAGCAGAGGGGCCAGATGAGATCTCTAACGGGATTTTTAAGGAATTTTCAGATTAAATTCCAAAGGAAGCTTGCTGCAGCTTCATGACGTCACAATTATAAACAATCTGCCTACATGGCCGACGTAAATAATTAGGGAAATGAAATTCTCTTGATACTTATTTTGCCGCTAGTAGACGATGCCATAGAAAACCGATCTGTGATCATATGCGTGCCGACCAAAAGGATTAATTGTATATATTAGTAGCTCAGAACAGTGGTTCCCAAACTGGAGCCCATTAGCAATGTAGCATTTTTTTTTTTTTGCTTTTTTCCCCATTCCTATATGGGGTCGCTGTAAAATCAGGTTCTGCCCAGATATCTTTTATGGCCGGATGCCCTTCCTGACGCCAACCCTCTCTATTTACCCGGGTTTGGGACCGGCGCTGACTTGGGCTGGCTTCCCTCCCCGTGGCTAGGTAGGCAATCGAGGTGAATTCCTTGCCCAAAGGGGAAAAAACGCGCGGCCGGGTGAACCCCCGAACTCAATTGCCGTCGTAACCGTCTTGAGTCCGATGCTCTAACCAACTCTAAAGACCAAAACGTTTTGGGGACCACTGTTCTAGAAGACTGAAAGACCTAGCTTTGCTATGAACAGTAGATATTGTCCCGTTAAAAAATGTTGCTCTATATTGTGTTAGTTCTTCATAGTTTTTTAGCTACATATGTAAATGATTTTTTGAAATTCTAATTTTCTTTAAATTCTTATCCTTTATCTTCTTCAGGCGAGAAAAGATGTCATTCTCACTAAATCCTCTATCATTACTAACAGCGTCATTCTCTTTTCTTCCACGATTTCCGTTTGGGTGTCGAGCCTCGGGACTTTCTGACGAATTCGGCAAGACGAAACAAACCGATCCAAACCATAGCATGCTTGAATTTCTCGTCAAAAAAGCGTTTGAAGAAATTCCGTTAACAAATTATAAAAGATTTTAAAGGAAGTCTTGAAATATCTTGCGCCCCAATAGGTTGCATATTTGACAGCAAGATATTTTAAGAAATTTTCATTTTGCATATAAAAGCGGGGGCTATTTCGTTAACCATTATAACATGTAAGCTTCAGAAGAAATACTTGAAAAGCATAATATTGATATCATATCAGTAATCCCCGGGGGGGGTCTTTGTAGCAGATCTCCACAGTTTTTATTACAGTTTCTGAAATATTGTTTGGAAGAGGCGGCTTAGTGAATTTTGTGTACTTAGACATTAAAAATGCTTTTAAAAAGACTATTATCAAAATTAGAACACCTAGGTGGCAAACTTCATGAATGGATGAAAGGCTTCCTCAGTGAAAGACAAATGTGCACGGTAATAAGTGGGAAGCACTCAATATGGAGAAGAATAACTAGCGGAGTAGCTCAAGGATCGTTCTGGCACCGATTATATTTACCATTTTCATTGATGATTTACATCAAACATAAGCCCAGGTAGCTATCTGAATACGTTTGCAAACGGTGAGAAAATACAAAAGATAGTAGACGACGTCTCATGCCAATGCCTCCATAGTGAGAACTTCTTCATGTGGAGTTGTACTTGGAAAATGGAAGTCAAAACTATTAAATAACATGTAGTCGGGCTCCGGGAAAGTAATCGACCCCTACACAGTACAAGTTAGGAGACTCAGTATCAAATACAGCAAATTGTGAAAAAGATCTTGGAATAAGCATAACCCAAGAACTTAAGCCCATATGAATGAAAAAGTCCATAAAATGTTAGGGCGGATTGCTAACATGAAAAAGGCGAATGTTAGGGCGGATTGCTAACATGAAAAAGGCGAATGCCTTTTTCATGTTAGCATTTGGTAAAGATTTTTACACCTATCATGGGATATGTATGTATGTGTGTGTGTGTGTGGGTGGGTGTGGGTGTGGGTGTGTGTGTGTACATACATATGTATGTACGTATATACATATCGATGGCCACCTTCAGTCGATGTTGACTCTAACTATACACACTCCGGCATAGGTAGAGTCAGTGGCCTGGGCGAAAGAATGTGAGGCTTGCTTGCTTGCTTGAGATTTGCGAAGTTCTGGCTTCGCCCGGGCCTTTCACTTATGGCCCGGCCTGTGTCAGCTTTTTATGGCTGTCTCATTTGTTGGTCTGAACACTTGGTGCTTACCGTGGCGGTGGGATTGCAGCAGGCGCTCCTGTAGCCGTTGAGTGTTTTAAGCAAG
>NC_051399.1:20677985-20703086 GCF_015228065.2 Penaeus monodon | reverse complement strand
AACCCCCCCCACACTTTCCCCTCTCCTTCCCTTCCACTCCTTCTTCTCCTACCACACACCCAACTCCACCTACCTTTCCCTCTACTCCTCAGTCTCCTCTTCCCCCCCTCGTAAGAAAACCTTTTTCTTACAAACTCCCCAACCAACTCCTTTACTGAAACTCTTGAAGATATTCAATATTATCTACTGGAGTCCCAAACTGTCACCAAAACCCCTCATCCACCCTAAATCCCAACATTCCACTCCCTCCACACTCAAAGTGACTGCCGATTTCCACCCTCCTCCTACTCATATTCCCCCCCAAAACCCTTTCCTCCTACTCCCTCTCAATACAGGCCATCCCCCCTAGCTCCAGCTACAGCTACAAAACCCTCCCTCCATCCCTTCCACTCCCTCCTGGGTACACATGTGAATCCCTTATGTCACACTATGCTCTTCCCCAGATTCCTCCACCTCCTGATACCCCCCCCCCCCCATACAACACCTTCCTCATCTCATTCCTTACCTCACCCCCTAGCTCCTTCCCCTTCAAATTCTTCAATATGCGATGCAACCGTTATCATCATAGATCAACTAAAGTATAGCTCTCCTACATTGGAATATTTGTGGTTTCCATTCTTATAAACCTGACCTTCGCCATATCCTTTATTCGTATAACCCATCCATTATCTGCCTCCAAGAAAATTTTCTTCCACATCCTCCTATACCATTCCCCAATTACCATTTTGTCTCTTCTTCACTTTCCCTTTTATGTCTCGTCTATACTTATCCATCAAAAAATATCTTATGTCATACCTCCCTTCCAAACCACTGTCCCGTGCACAATTATTTGCCTCTCTCTTCGCTGTTGGATCACAGTTATTTCAGTCTACTTCTCCCCTTCCCACCCCATTGACCTTGTTGGCCTCTGAAAATCTAATTTCCCAACTTCAACCACCTTTCTCACAGTTGATGATTTTAACTGCTGCACTCTCTTTGGGGTATTCTACCATCAACTCCCGTGTCCAAAACCCTTGAACGTTCCTCTCCTACCTTTGCTTCTTGTTTACCTACTCTTTTCATTCGCATGGCTACCCTCCTCTCCCCTTCTCCTTTCCCCCATCTCTGACCTTTATTATTATCCCCCCTTTAAGACCTTGTGTAACCCATGGTAATCTTTCTGGTCGTCTCCAATAAATCATATACTGTAAAACTATCAATCTCCTGGTCAGCTTTTTTTCATTTGGGAAAAGATGTTGGGAGACCACTCCTCGCCCGCTTAGGGATTGGGCCCCACCCGACTAACACACTCCTATCTGATGTCACATTCTGATCCCTATGTCCCTAGGCAATGTCCCTTGCACTTACCGCATCTTTCTTCGCTGTTGGACGACAGTTTCAGTTTAAATTTTTTCCTCTTTCCATAGACTTTAATGCCTAAGAAATTCTCTCTTTCTTTAGCCACCATTCTTATAGTAGGCGATTTTTAAATTGTTAAACCTTTTAATGCCTTGACCTTTCTCTTTCCACTCCTTTCCTTCATCTCGACTTTCATTGGTCAATTCTGGACCGCCTTCCCTATAATGATCACTTCCCTATTCTCCTCTCGCCTACTTTATATTCCCCTACCCAACTCTCCACGCTGGTGCTTCCATAAAGCAGACTGGCATACTTTTTACCTCTCTCTACTCTCCTCTTTTCTTCCACATCAGCATACTATCTTATATCACAGTCAAAATCCTGAGTGTTGCTTTCAAAAGCCATTCTCCAAACTTGCCGATCAGACATATCAAAATGTGTTCAAGATAGAACACTGAATGCTCAAAAGCACTTTCATTGAAGTGTGCTGCAGGGAGTAGTTTATCGCTACAAGCAAAATACCCCCACCCAAAACATCAGCCCTCATCAATTTTTAAAGAACATCAGCTCATCTATGCTGCACAGCCCCAATCTGTTAAAGCCACAGGCAAAAAAAATGTCTCCATAGCTACTTCCTCTACACCTTATTTCTATAGTATGACATAAAAACCATAACATCTCTTCTGAACCTTCACAAGTTGCTATCTGAACTACTCTCACCTTTCTCCCCACTACTTTTTCCATTAAAACAGCCCAAAGGGAAATCACTTCCAAAACCTCCTTATCTTCTACAGAGCCTGACAATGCCCCTTCTCTACTGAGCTCCTTTCTGCCTTATAGTTTTTCACAATACACGTGAAGGGCCTGACGGCATTCATTACCGTGTGCTATGACATAGACATCTTTTATCCTTATCCTTTTATACTGACACTTCATACTGGCTCGCTCATATTTTACCTTTCCTTAAACCTAAAAAATCCGGCACCCTCCTCAAGACTACCAGCTCATTGCTCTGACTAACTACTTGTGCAAGTTGTGAGAGAGAATGGTCAATCTGGGGACTAATTTTGGTACCTTGAATCCAACTTTCTTCTATCTCCCCAATTGGGATTCCATCGTGCTTGAAGCACAAGAAATCCAAATAGATCCAAAAAGGCTTAATTCCTGTATTACCACCAGGTATCTGATCCACCCAATATGTAGATGATTTATTCATCTATACACGGCCCCTTCTATACCTACTCTCGGTCAACTAATCCGGTCTGCAATACCTTTAATCTCTTCCGGGACCACCTGACCAAGGCTTCTGTTTTTCCACCTCCAAATCCTTTGCCATCCTTTTTCCTTGATCAGGTATAGGTCCTAAACCTCCAGTCTCTTTATATGATTCCCCTCTCCACTTTCACCCCCATACCCAAAATTTCTTGGAGTCAATTTTGACCCCAACTTTTTTACAAGATCACATCCTCTAATATCAAAAAAAAAAATCACTGCCATCCAACTCCTATAGACTTTCATATATCCTGGAGTTCTGACTGCAAACTCTCCTTCATCACCATACTTCACCGATCCTCTCCACTCTTGACTGTGGCTGTCATATCTATTTCTCTGCCTCTACCACTGGGTTTTTACTCACCCCTTGATACTATCCACCACTGGGTGGGTGCTTCATTTGTAAGGTGATGTGAAACGATGGCCTGGTAGCCTAGATAGTGTTAAGTTTTTTGCATGCCTTCCCGCCTGCAGCTGGGCACCTTGCCGGTTTTCCCCGGCTAAACTGTGGGGGATCTCGGAGCAGTAGGGAGGCCCCAGAGATACGGAGCTATGACCCACTGGAGCGTGGACACACCCTAGCTCCATACCAACTCCCCGCCCTCTAGCCACCCTGGGGTATTTGGGCGACTCGGGGGAGGTGGGCTTTGCCAGTCTCCCCCTCCCTCAGATAACTCTCCGGCAACTTCATAAAACAGCGTAGTTTCCCAGTTGGTCAGGCCCCTGTTCACCGCCACGTCCACTCTCATTGGACAGTGGCCTCCCCCGTTCCCGGTACACGGTGCTAGTGTACTTAGACTGCAGAATCCAACCGAGATCGCATTCCCTGATACTCCCGCAGAACACAACAACAGCAGCTGCAGGACAAGGACTGCCCAGTCCTTAGCCGACTGGGGAGCCTGCTGGCTCCCCCGTTGGGTTTTTGACTTCACCCTTACACCCAGCCCTATCTGTGGGCACTCACACCCACAAAAAAACACTCCCCAAAGAGATAAGACAACCAATACAAGATAGTAGATGTCCCAAACCACCCATCTACATACTGTTTCCTCCCACCCAGCAAGCAAAAGGGGGGCTGGGACCGTGAGAGGGCAAAGGTTAGGGGGCAGGATGGAACGAGAGTTACTTTTCCCTAGGTGGACAGGGGGCCCCCCCAGCCCCTGACCCCTTTTTTTTGGGGCAACATCAGTGGGCGGCAAAGGGGGGTGTGCACCCAGAGTGACAGCCCGAGGCTTTCCCGGGTGACACTTGGATGTTTAGAGGTAGGGTCAGTATGGGCAGGTACACTACTACTGGGGGGCTGCAGTGATGGTCACCACCTACAGGGTGTAGCCATACTATCCCCAGCGATTTCGCCTTTCAGTTGAGGTGACACCATTGATGAGCAATTAGGGCACGAACTGAATCATGCCTTTGGTTCATGTCTCTTTTTGGTTTATACACTCCTGCTGATGTTTGCAAATCGTTTGAAAGAGGGTTTTTCTACCCCCAAACTCGCTCTTACCAAACCTCGCACCAAAAATTCCCCCCCGGTGGATTTTCGCAATGTTCTGAGGGACTTTAATGGGTTTCCAGGGGCCCCAAGCTGGCTATGAGATGTCTTTCATCCCCCAGCTTGGGAAGGATCCCACAGCGAAACAGCCCCTTCTCCGGGGATTTTACTGGTCCCAAGAACGAGGACTCGCTCCGGGGTACTACGCTAACCTGCATCGCTGGACAGGCCCAAAGGAGATCAGCAACATTCTTGGAGGACCCTCCAAATTGTAGAGTTTATGGAGTCCCATTCTGTGGAACTGACCTGGGCGGGTTGTGGCGCCCTACAGGGGCCACTTTAAAATCCTCACCCCCCCCCGTGGCCACTCTAAGGTGTTTCACTTGGGCAACTAAAGGGGGAAGGAGTGGTCCATGGGTTCATCTGGCAGTCTCGATGTTACAGAACCTGACAACCTGACTGACCCGTTTTCTCTGTGGGGGTTTTTTCAAGCACAAAAAACCCAAGGGGAAGCAGAAAAATGAAACGTGTTCATGGCTTTTGGCTAATGGCAACAGGTTTGTGTCGCTCTTTGGGGGCACAGGGCCGGCACTGCTGAGAAGGGGCAAGGGAAAAATTCATCAGGAACCTTGCTGGGAAAATTGAAGGGGCCCTTTTCTTGGTAAAGACCTTCGCCCTCCCGCCAAAACCCCAGAAAGTGAAAATCTAAGCCCACCTTGCTGATGACGCAGTCCAATCATTGAATGGATGGATCTCTCAGCCCTGGGGGCATGAATGTTGGGCGAGTATTTTGAGCTGTTGTAAAAGGGTAGACCCTCCAAAAGTTTTCTTGGTACAAGCGATGTCACAATACCTGTGCTGGCCCCCCCCATCAGCGAGGAAAATCCTACCCTAAAAAAGGGTTTGGATGGCGATTTTTTCTGAAAAGTGGTAAGCTGAAGGGTAGTGATACCCGCTGAACTTTAAAGGTTGGGGGTGAACCTATGGCTCAGGGGGTTGCATACAGTCTTACTGCCTCTTGGGAGTCTGGGACCATTCCCCCACCGGGTTTAGGGCATGTCATCTCTCTCTGGTAGGGAAAGGGATTATGGGACTGTAGCCCACCTGGTAATACCTTTCACATACAAGGCAAAGTTTTTGCCGCTTCTTCTGAAAAGGATCCGCGACCACCTACTGAGATCAGAGAATGAGCTCTGGATTTTACTTGCCAGGTCCCCAATAGACCCAATACTAGCGCATCAAGTAATTGTGGGGTCCCGTCGCGAGTTTGGTTGCGGGGGGCTTGCGTCTAATCGACCCCAAGAAGGGCATTTGATCGGGGCATCGTGCGCTATGGGGGATCCCGAAACCGGGAATTCTGACACAGATTATTGGCCTTTAAAACAAACCTTGTACCGGTCAAAATATGGGGTGGGGTCTGTCAAAATCTTCCCTATTAATTTAGGGGTGAGAACAAGGCTGTGTCCTTGCACCACCACTTTTCAACACCTGTATTGACTGATAAATGCAGAGCTACTATCCATATTCAGTGTGGAGCAACACTGGGCATATCAGGTCCAGACCTTGACTATGCCTATGATGTTGCTATCTCTATCTGAGTCCTGGATTCACTGGTGTTGGCTCTTGATGCATTGGCAATGAGGCAAAGCCCTTAGGCCTAAGGTCGCCTGGACCAGATCAAGATTCGTGACCTTTGGGCCTGTTAGGGGGAACCTGTTCAGGTCGGTCCATGCTGCAGCGAGGACATTGAAGTTACGAGATAGTTTTACATACCTTGATCGTATTATCCATATCTCAGGCGTTAGACCAGAAGTCCAGAGATGGATGCCTGGCAACAGCGGCCATGAACTCGACATTTGAGATTTCTGTACCTATGCAGAAGGACCAAGTTCTGTGTCTTCAAGGCCTTGTGATATTGCCAGTTTTGCTCTATAAGAAGCGAAACCTTGACGTTATCTAGTACCTGGAGTCTCGTCCTTGATGCCTTTTGTAACAGTCCTCGCACGGATCACGGGGTAACAGTTAGGCAGGACCACATGTCCCAATGATTGTTACCTCGTAAGACTGGCATGGGACATGGTTACTTTGCATTAATCCGGATTGCCACCTCAGGCTATATGGGCACCTAGTTTCGTTCCCTGTGGATGACACCTGCCCATTAGCTGTCTCTTTGCAAGACACCCTGGGTGGGGGAAGCCTTTGGGATGACCCCCGGAGGTCATGGCTTGGGCGGCTCGAACAAGACACTGTCGCAAGGATTAGAGATGGACCGAATGGGCCTGCCTGGAGGCCCTCGTAGTAAGAAGCAAAAGGTGGATTGGCCCATGCGCCCCCGTCCGGCGTTAGCCCGCTTGATGATGATGATGATGACGGTGGTCTAATGCTTAACCCTAGGCGCCTTCTGCTCATAGCCAGTTGTAGAGCATATATGTTGAATCAGGTTTCCCCTTCCTCTGTCGAGCCGGCCCTTTTATCTTTCAGGGGCTATGCACGTTTTCATCATTCTCTCGTCTCTAAACTTAATGTCCCCTGCAATCCCTTCTCACTACCTTTACCTCTGTTCCATTTATAACCACCTCTTTTTTTCTGTCTGATAGACGCAGTTCTCTCTATTCACAGTATCCTCACCTCGCCGCCTACTTATTCTACCTAATACCCTACTTGGGGTTATACCTTCCGTCTTTAAATGCTCCTCTGTTTTCCCTGATACACCAAAATCAGACACCTCCCTTCTATCCTTTTCAATACTTTTCTCCAGTCCATGCCTCACTGACTCCTCCATCATTCACATTTTATACAGCGGTTTTGCTGTAATCTTTCCTTCGAATATACCTTCAACTCTCCCACTTCCACCTGAATCTAGCATCCTTACAATTGAACTGTATTTGGATCGTCTTTGTATGAGAACACGTCTTCTCTCCTTCCTCATCCTTCATGACTTTCACTTAATTATCTCTTATTACATCTCTACAGCCTCAATCAATCAATCCTCTTCGCAAATTCAGGAACAACTTTAATATACAACACAAAACTGTCAGTTTTTTGCTGGATACCCAGCCATGCTGGTTATCCCGGCAATGAACAGGCAAAATACACTAACACACTCGGCCACATTGTCCACATCCATCAACCCAGATTTTCACTTTATATCAGCCTCAGCCTACTACCCTCACTTCATAATTTTCCCTCTTCACCTGCTGGCAGTCTTTCTGGTCTAGCTTTTTTTTTTTTTTTTTTTTTTTTTTTTTTAAGTGCCTGTCCCACCAGGATGTTGGCGATCAGGTTTCCATGATTTTTTTTGGGCAATTTAGAGCGGTGGTTTGCCATTGCCTTCCGCCCGGTGTTTTATCGAGTACCATCTCTATTTACCCGGCACTGACTTGGGCCAGCGGCTAGGTAGGCAATTGAGGTGAAGTTCCTTGCAAGGGAACAACATGCCGGCCGAAAAAACTCGAACCCTCGAACTCAGATTGCCGTCCCGACAGTCTTGAGTCCGATGCTCTAACCACTTGGCCACCGCGGCCTGGCCTGGCTGGTCCACTAATAAATGCATGCTTAAAACCTACCTCCTGTGATCAATACCATCAAAAAAGAACTGACATTGGGAAACTGCTCTTGCCTGTTTTCGCATTGGACACCCCTCGTCTCACTCATTCTTATCTCATGTCACAATCTAATCCACTCTTTGCTCCTCATGCAATGTTCCTCTTCACTCCCCCATATTCTACTATCCTGTCCCCACTTTCCCAACATCCTAACCTATTGGGCATTCCCCAGAATCTCTTACCTTTTCCTTAGACAACCTATTCTCCTTCCACTTACACATACCTATCCTCACTTTGATCTAATTGTCTTAACCCTTGAACTCCTCACCCTTTTAACAACCCTTACCTTATATACCCCATCAACTCACCCGCTCTATCCTTTCACTACTATACTCTAACTTTATCCTAATTATTAACTAATTTTTAAACCCCATTTTCTGCTACTATAATTTACCATAGTGCAATATGACCTTGATGTCTAGCACATTTATATGTTTGAACTTTTAAAACCATTAACCATTCTGGAAATCCACTAAAAAACGTCTAACTGAACCAAAATATTTCTTACCTGGGGGCTTTCCCCCCAAATCCCTTGTTCATTGTTGTCATGGGGGGCTTGGGAAACCCGGGAGGCACAAGGCAGGGGATCACCCCTCCCTTTGGGACCTCAGCCCTCGCCTCAACTAATTTTTCATGGCCCTTTTCTTCTTCTCTCTTCATCCCCTTTTTATAATCGTTAATCATTTTTACCCTTTTCGCCACAGTACGTTTATATAATGCTATATGGCCTTTTTGTCTAACACATTTATTTGTTTTAACTAAACCTTTAACCACTCTGGGAATCCACAAACATCGCTTTATGAATCATCTTTGACCTTAGATGATGACACCTAAAAATTTTTTTTTTCAATAAATAGATAAATATTGCTATTTTTGCATTAGCCGCAAGTCCTTAAAATGCTGATGGGGCATAAAAGAAAATTCATTTCAGAACAGCCACCTCCGGCCCTCCGCGGGGAGCGCCACCACACTTGGCACTTGCTCCATATCTGTGTATGGTTTTCTATTACTTTTGTGTATTCTTCACTTAGGGGACGGAGACTGAGGCTCAATCACCCCCTACTTTGGACCTCATCCCCCGCCTTAACTAATTTTGCATGGGATTTTCTTCTCCCCTTTCCTTTTCCTTCTTTTTGTTAACCCCCTTTCTTCTGTCCACTATCTTAAATTATTAAAAAATTTTTAAACCCCTTTTTACCACAATACTTTATCATATGCAATAGATCTGTGATGTCTAGTACATTTGTTTGACTATTAACCATTCTGGAAATTCAAAACATCGCCTTATGAACCAAAAACACTTCTTTATCCGGTAGCTTCACCCCAAGTCCACCCATTGCTGAATTTTGAATACGCCGCTAATGATCTTAGATGTTGATGCGCAGAAAAATTCAGTAAATAAATAATTAATCAGTACAGTGCTACACCCCCTCCCCAATCCTTGTCCGTTTTTTGACGAGGAGGGGGGCTTAGGATTTGAGGGCTGAGACCTAATGCTGGGGGTTTCCCTTGCATCGGGCCTCAATTCGACTCAACTAATTTTGTATGGTCTATTTTCCCTCCCCCTTTTTGTTTTTTCGTCTCTTCTCCACCGCTTCTTCTATCCATTTAGTAAGCTGTGAGAGCCGTGTTGAAAGAATGAAAGACTGACCATGGCCAGTAATGAAGATTTTATACCCTTATTAGGGGCAATGAGGCTTGTCCCTACATCAAATTCTCCCGGTTCCCTGACCCCAGACCTTTCTCCACATTACTCTTAAATTAAGAGTATCCGCTTTTTGGTCGTACAATCCGGAACAGAAAAACACTAGTTGGCAAAATTATTTTTCCTCAACTAAATCTACATCTATTTCAACTGTCGGGCGTCAGTTTCATAAACTATCAGACAAACATTCCCCTTCCCCTTTATCTATCCATTCCATTCCTCCATGGCTCATCCCTTTACCCCCATATTGCTCCTCTGTTTTTTCCCTTTTTCCCACCAAAATCAAGATATCCCCCTTCTATGGTTCCAAATCCACCTCACTGCTGGTTTTCGCAGTAACCTTCCCAATTCGCACTTTCAAATACCCCCTCCTTACTGAATCCAGTGTCCTTTCTACAGACTGTATATTCTCCTTTTTGCCTTTAAAACACATGTAGACTACTTGCTCCTTCTTTCGCTATTTTTTCTGAGTCCCACAACTTATTATCTTTCATAAAGCTATGCACTCGACCAATCCCCTTTCCTGCAAGATTCAGAAATGATTGTTCTAACCTATCTACGTGCCACAAATCTAACAAATTTTGCTGGGTGCCCAGCCATGTTTTGGATTACCTGCAATGAGTAGGTAGATACTCCAGCACGCTCCGCCCCTGTACCCACATCGCACCACCAAATTTCCACGGGATCCAGCCACGGATTATTACCACAACTGTCACATCCCCCTCTCAGAAATGATCATCTCCGGCAATTCCCTTACAAAATTCTGTCATTCTTTCACAAACCCACGCATAAAAAAGCGGCTACGCTTCCTTTGCACAAAAGGTATCTTGAGCTGGCATTTGGGGGGGCCTCTCCTCACTGACAAGTTTTTTCCCTATTTTCCCATGTTCCTTTTGTGAAGGCCAATTCATCCTGCTGATTTTCATCTGTTAGGAACAACACTAACAAAACGCCTATTTGTCCTTGCAATCAATACCAAAACAAATGCAGAGTCTGTCCACTCTCTTCCCCCTTCCGTGAATACGTGGAGGTTTCATTGTTTTCCTGGGGGGGTTTTTGGGGGAGCCGCAAACCCCTAGCAGGGGGGTCACACCCCTCTGCATTAAACAGTATAGTGGACGATTTGGTACTGGGGATTACAGCAGAGTCGGTGAATTCCACACTGCACACGCGCGACCAAAACTCTCGAAAAAATAGTCAATAGATATCGCATTACAATGCCGTAAACGAAACCCAACAGCCAATTGAAAATGTAAAAACTTTAAACAAATTTTCTGGCGTTTATTTAATTTGTTTCACAGAAGCCTCTGAGCCTACAGCTTTCCTTATTTCCCCCCTACCTTTTTCAAGATCATACATTGTATCTCTTATTTGATGAAGAACCAATGCACTTCCAAACCCTTGAGTATATACCCCTTTTTAATAAATAACATTTTATGGGCTGAGATAAAAACAAAAATACGTTTTCCGATTACCAGGTAACAGAAGATGAAACACAAGAGAATCAGTTTATCTATATATATTAAATTTTCTAAAATCTTAATCCACTTTCTGGCATTTCTTTATTTGTATAAAGTGAACCTTTCTATGCTAGAAGTTTCAATATTTTTATTTTTCCCCGTCCCTTACTAGGCAATGCATCCCAAACACATATATTTGTACTTGTACTTGGACTTAAGTACAGATTTTTATGTATTTGTACTTCTACTTGGAGTTTAAAAATTCAATTTAACTTGTTCCCGTATTTTTTTACTTAGACTTTAAGTACTTTTAAAAAATACCAATACATTTTAAGTACACTACTGAAGTAAAAATTATTTTACACTGTGAACAGATTCTAGCAACTTGTGAAGGGTAAAAGGGACATAATTATGTAGTATTTTCTCAATTTGGTAACATGCTGCAAGATACAGGGCCAATACAACACCCATTATCAACAAGCATGAACGCTTCCACTCTTCATTCCTTCATCTCCAATGGCCATTCTAACGGGACTCACGGGACTTGTGTGGGGTGCCAACCGGCGACATGACTGCTTGACCTAGCCTCCCGAAGGAGACCAGTCGATTTATCTGACCCGGCCAGGGTAAAAAACCAAAGACGCGCGCGACAAACACGGGAGAACCCCTGGGGAAAGACCAGAGGGATTCCATTCCCCCTACAAGATATGCCTTATTTTGGAACCCTTTGTTCATCCCTCTCAAATGAGTCAGCACCCAAAGACTGATTCACCTCGAGAGGGAGCTCAGGTCCTGCACCTTTTCAAGGCGGTTCCAGTGGCAGAACTCGTTGGTATCATTCCACTACAGCAGTAGAAAAGCAGGAGTCGACACGACTTCACGGACTTGTGATAACTTTACAACCCAACGATTAGCTGAATGCAAGCATTGCAAAGCGAAACTCCTCCCTCTAAGTATGTAACTTCCAACCTGCCAAATATTGAAGGAAAGGCTCATTTTTAAAAGTGTTACATAAGGTTTCACAATCTGCAAATTACTCCAAGTGTGTATTTTTTATGGAAGACGGGGGGCAGCCCTTTCCTTTATTTTACCCCCTCCCCAAAAATGAGACGTTGATCCTCAAATTACCATTGGTTATTTTTACACATGTTATATGTTTTTGTTACGTGTGTTATTATTTGATGCTCAAATGAGTAACTGGGGAATTATGGCTATTGGAAAAGGGATATCTGGGGACTGGTAGCAGAGTCGGTTTCGTATGCTCGCCATCTCGTATTTCGTAATGTGATGGGGACGTTTAAGTTAACTAAGACGTAAAAGTAATCACCCACCCAACCAATAGTTCTGTTTTCCTTTTATATGAGACTCTATGCATTTCAGGATATTTAAATTTACATTATTTATTTTCAGAGAAAACATAGCCAGATGTATGAGAAGCATGCAAAAGTCACAGCCCTGGGAGAACAGGGAACTACAGTCAATCAAATCTGGATGGATTTGTCAAATATCCTAAGAATTCTTCGCCTCTCGATGTTAGACAAAAGCAACTCAACAATGCACTTGTCCTTTTTGTCGCAAACAACCTTGTTGTTTGTGGTAGAGAGCTCTTACTTCAATGACTGATCCTCGGCACCAGATACCAACTGGAAAGCACCTGGTGAACAAACTACAGCAAAATAGGTGCACTGAAGTTAGATATTCTGTGAAAGCATAACTTGAGTGTACACAGGCTGTTAGACTCGAACTTGACATTTGGTCTCTAGTAGGCAGATGAGATCTTACACATAGAAATTACTGCTCATTTCATCCATGAACGGTCCTTGAAAACGGCCGTTCTGAGCTACAAATGCTTCCGTGGCCGCCACACAGTACACAAACATTATGGAAGAATATAAGGAAACTATAAAAATCACAAACATCATAAAAAGACAATATGATATCAGTATTTTCACTTCCCGCCTTCTAAGATATTTATGATTCGAATTCTGATTCAGAAGAGGAATTTGAAGAAGTGGACCTGGATGTTTTACAATATGGTCAAGAAAAATGATTCATACAAGTTCTGCCAACTGAGTACAATTCATCCTTCGCCCTCCACTGCAACTTGTAATAAAGGATGGTCTACGAGAAGCAGGGCAATTAAACTTGGCTCTCAGTAAAGCCTCAAAGTTATTATTATTTTTTTCGACACAAATCCACCATTGCTGCTGATGTTTTGGAAGGTGAGAAAAATTAGATTCTATTTGTGCAACATGATGGAATTCCCCCAAGTGAAAATGCTAGACATTGTTTGAATATTCCTGACAAAACTTTAGAACATAGATGATCATAATCTACTTAAAGACATGCCAGAAATCTTTGAGCCATATGAGGCCACAGATTGTCACTGAAGCAAACCACTGTGACTGCAAGTCTGGTCATACCTCCATTAGGGGGCCCCAAATTTCATCTAACCTATGGGGAAACCATTTATAACTGAAATCTGTAGAGAAACATTTGAAGCACTATGAAGATAGAAGAGTTTAGGGGGCTGGCAACAATTCTATACCCACGGTTTAAGCTCGATTCCTGAAGAAGAAAAAGGGGCTCAGAAAGACTAAGCAAATTCAGCACAATCCACAGTTAAGCAAAATCCTGGTGAAGACATACAAGAACCAAAGGAGCCTTAAGAATGGTTAATAGTTAATGGTTAAAAGCAAGATAAATGTGCTAGACATCTAAGGTCATGTAGCACTATAGTTAATGTTAGGGAAGGGTGGTTGAGTTAGTGATTTGTTGTCTAAGCTGGGCAAAGGAAAATTGGGTGAGGAAAGGGTTAGGGTGGTGTGGTAAGGATTTAATTGATGGAGGATAGTTTTCGTTTGGAAAAGAATGGTTTTAAAAACAGAAAGTGTAGGATTCTGAAAGGATTTGATGGGGGGGAGGCGGTGAAGGGAGGATAGGTGGGGAAACAAGTAGGGACGAGACAAAAAGGAATGTGGGGAAGAGACAAATGAAATTTGGGGTTTGGGTAGGGAAATGTGTAAGAAAGGTCTCTTGAAGATAAAATAGAGGGTTATAAGAGGAAGGATTGACAAAGGTAAAGGTCTGTGGGAGGGGAAACCGCGAATTTTCCAATGGGGATAGTTAACTTTAGTGATATAGTTTGTAGTACTTTTGGAGATTTTAAAGGGGGAAGCACTAGAGGTGGGAAAAGGGACCGAGGGTCGGGAAAATGGAGAGGTGTGGAGTTGGGTTCTACTGGGGGGGTATTGGAGACGAAGGTCTTGGAAGGGATATTGGGGACAAAAGGGGATTAAAAATTGTATCCGGGAGGGATGGAAGGATAGGGGGATGGTGGGGGGGGTTACAAAAGGGGATTCCGTGGTACCCAAAGGGGGGAGGGAAGGGGATAGGGGGGAGGGGGGAGGGCTAATGTGGGGGGGGTTGGGTCGGGGGGATGGGCTGTTTGGAGGGGTTTAGGGGATAGGGTGTGGGGGGGATATCGTTGGGAGGAGGATGGATATCAGCAGTTACTTGGAGTGTAAAGGGCAGGGTGTAAGATTTGGGGGTTTAGTGTAGTTTCATTAAAAATTTTGAATTTTGGTTGGGATTTTTGGGGGGAAAAAGGATTTCTTGTGAGGGGGGGAAGAGAGGATTGGGTCTAAAGAAAGGGGTTAAGGGTTAATGTTAATGGTTAAAGCAAGATAAATTGTAACATCTAAGGTCATGTACAATAATTAATTTGGGGGAAGGGGGGTTGAGTTATGATTAGTTGTCTAAGCTGGGAAAAGGAATTGGGGGTGAAGGGTTTTAGAGTCGGGTGTGGTGGGAGTTAGATTAGATGGAGGAATGTATGCGTTTGGGGAAAAAGGAAAAAGGGTTGTTGAACCAAAAGGGGGGTTCTGAAAGGGTGTCGATAGGTTGGGAGGTCGTGAAGGAGGATAGGGGGGGGAAAGCAAGGTAAGTAGGGCAGACAAAGGGAATGTGGGGAAGAAAAAAATGAAATTGGGGATTGGTTTGGAGGATGTGTAGGGGTTAAAAGGGGGAAAAAGGTCAGGTCGTGGGAGGGGAAAACCGCAATATCAATGAAGGATAGTTATACTTTAAATGATATAATTGTATACTTTTGGAGTTTTTGGGGGGGGGAAGCAGCTAGAGGGGGATAAGGACCGAGAGGTCTGAGATGGAGAGGTGTGGATTTTGTGTTCTACTAGGGGGGGTTTAGGAGACGGGGGTTTTGGGGAAAGGGGGTACTTTGACTAAGGATTCACTGTGTATAAAGGAGGGGGGAAGGTAAGGGGAGGGTGGGGGGGTTACTAAGGATTGTGTGTATCCAGGGGAGGGAAAGGGGAAAAGGGGATGGGGGGGGGGGTTTAATGTGGGCGGGGTTGGGGTCGGGGGGAGGGCTGTGTTGGGAGGGTTGGGTTAAGGGTTAAGGGTTTTAAAGCAAGAAAAATTGCTAGACACTAAGGTCATGTAACTATAGTTAATTTTTAGGGGGGGGTTGGTTTGATTAGTTGTCAAGGGGGAAAAAGGAATTGGTGATGAAAGGGTTGGGGTCGGGTGTGGAAAGGAGTTGATTAGTAAAGGGATTTATGCGTTTGGGGAAAGGAATGGGTTGTTGAAGCAAAGTAGGGATTCTGTAAGGATTCTGATAGGTTGGGAAGTCGGTAAAGGGGAGGATGATGGGGAAAGCGATTTGGGGTTTTTTAAAAAGGGCACGACAATAGATTGTGGGTTTAAAAGGGGAACATACATAAGGTACAAAGGGTGGATCGATTGTACATCAGATGGGAAGTGTGGAAAATGCGTATCGGGGGAAAACGGTCCCCCCAACGTCTGTTCCGATGAAAGGGATGACCGGGAGGAGATTGAAGTTTTACAGAATGTTTTATTATGCGGGGGCTTGACCAAAAAAGATGCCTCGATTATACAAGAAGGTCTTAAAGGTGGAAAAATCCGTGGCGGGGGATACGGAGAACGGGGTTTGGTATGTGTGGACATGGGCTGGCGTGCTAGGTATCTGCTTGTTCCTGCTGGGGTTCCAACATGTCTGGGCCCCCAGCAAAATTTTGTTTTGTTTTATGGGCGTGGGGGACAGGGAAAAACCCATTTGGATTTAAAACGTGGGTTGGTGGTGTGTTTTGACTTTATGAGAGTTAATAGTACAGGATAAAGAAAAAATTGAAAAAAGGGGAAAGAGGAGAGTGGTATGTGTTTTTAGGAAAAAAAGGAATGCATACAGTTCTTAGTGGGGGCATGGTTTCAGGGGGGGGAGATTTAAAAGTATGAGTTAAAAGATTACTGCAAAACACACCGGAGGGGATTGGGCCTCGATATAGTGAATCAAATGAGTGGAGACATGGTAAAGGGAAATGTGGAAAAGGGACAGTAGGGGGGGATTTTTGATTTTGGGGGGTGGGGGAAAACAAAGAGAAATATGGGGAGGTATAAGCCTAAGGGAGGAATGGAAGAGAACGGGAGGGGTTTGGAGAGGGGGGAAAGGGGAATGGGGAGGAGGGTATCCATGCAGTGGGAAAGGAGTAGGTAATCGTGGAGATGAAGCTAAGGGAAAAGTAGGGTTTGGGGGATAGTTAGTTTAGTGGGGAAAATTGGGGGAATCGAAATAGCACGGAGAGGAGAAGGGCCGACGTCGAGTAGGGGTATGCCTGATTCGTGACGGGCTCTAAACGGGGAAGCAAAAAGGCCCCTAGTGCTAACGAAGACCACAGTGATGGATTGTATAAAGATGGGCAAGGAGAGAATTGGGGCAAAGGAGTAGTGGGGCATCCATTCTGAGTGGAGGGATCAAAGAAACATGAAAGAAGGAATTTTTGCGATCTGACCCCCATGTATAGGGATAGTTTTTTTAAGATTGAAATGGCGGAGAGTTTTTTTTAATTGTAGAATATGGTCTCGCCAGGACATTTTTGGAGAAAAAAATGCACCTAGGAATTTGCCAGAGGAACGGCATTGGGGGGGTTTCCCCTATAGAAATGAGGTTTTTCAAATATGGGGACAGGGGCGGATGGGGGGGTTTTTGCCTGATAGTTTTGAATTCGGCCCCAAACTTTTGGATGATGTAAGGATGTAATTGATGAAAAAAAATTTCCCCAGCTTTTTGTTTTACTATCCGGATTGTACGAGGGGAGATGGGAGTGCTCTTTTAAAGGAGATAAGGGCTGATAGTTGTTTTGGGTACCTCTCTTGAGTGCACTTTTTAAAAGCAAGTGCTTTAGTGCAGTCAGAATTCCCCATGGAACACTTTGGAGGTATTGGTCTTGGGGTTCGGGGGATAGCTGTATGTGAGCTCTTAAGACTTTTATTTGTGAAAATGTATCATTTCTAAAATGGGTGAGGGAGGATGGAGGGTATGAATAGCGAGAGTGAAGTGAAAGTATCCCAATCGGCTCTATAAAAGCCCCAGCGTGGGAGTTGGAAGTGGTACGTAGAAGTAGGAAAAAGGGGAAAAACGGGAAAAGTGGTCCTAAGACTGCCCAGGGGAAAATCTAAATGAAGAGAAGGGGAGCATAGAGAGAGGTCAAGCATGAAAAGGTTACGTGCGTGTATCAATATCTTTAAACACAAAAGGAATAAAGTGGTACTGAGCACACCCCTTTGGGGGACCCCTTTCGATCGGGGGAAAAAAAGAGATGTGGCAGAGGCATTTGACCGGGAAAGTGCGTTGGGAGAGAAGGACTTTATAAAGACACCCATTTTTCCACTATGCTAGAGAGGACAATTTTTTGGAGAATATGGTCCCGCCATTTATCATAGCTTTTTCTAAAAAAAAAAAAATAGCTATAGGGATTCATACGGCAATGCAGTGTAATTTTTTCTAAAAAATGGCAAGGGGTCAGTGGCTTCTGGCCGGCAAAAAACCAATTGGAAGGAGAGAGAAGATTGTGAATTCAAATACCCTTTAAGGGGAAAGTTCCCATTCGCTCTAATAGTTGCAAACCCTATTAGGCGATGGGCGATAGTCTTGAGGAAGGGTACCGTTTTTGGGGTTCAGGGGGAAAAGGAAAAAGACTTTCGCCAATTAAAAAGGGAATTTCCTATGCCCATAGGGGTTGAAAATTTTTTAATGGAAGGATAAGGGGAAGATGGGAGTTGCCGGGCATACGGAAATAATCCCTCGGGGCCCCTTCATATGTTACGGCACGATTGGGGGCTAATGAGTTCAGGGGAAGAAAATGGGGCATTAAGGACTCATCAGAGGATGGGGTAAAGTTAAGGGGGGATTTATCGGGTGGTCTTATAGAAGAGAAATGTGGAGAAAGGCGAGAACCACTATGACCTGGCTGAAATAATCACCCAGTTCATTAGCGGGCTTGGAGGGATCAGAAATGGGTATTTTGAATAGGGGCAGGGGGGGGTGGGGGGATGTTTGCCCGAATTTTTTGAATTCGGCGCCAAAAAATTTTAGATAATGTAAGGATGTAATTGATGAAAAATAATTCGCCAGCTATTTGTTTACTATTCCCGGGTTGTAAAAAAAAATAGGAGATAAGGGGTGATAGTTGATTTGAGTACCCTTTTGTAGCGGGGAAAGTTCATTTCTGAAATGGAGGGAGTAGGATGGGGGGTTTAAAAACAGAGGGAAGTGAAAAATATGCCCGTCGGGTCTATCAAAGCCAGTGTGGGGGGGTTAGGGAGTGGGACGTATAGTAGGAGAAAGAAGAATTGGAAAATGGCACTTAAAGGGGAAAATGGTCTAAACTAACCTGGAAATCTAAAAAGGAAGGGGGAAAATAGGGAAAAGGGGCAATGCATGAAAAAAATTGCGGCGTGTATAAAATGTGTGGGCGATTAATTTAAAATAAAGGGCGCGTGGGGAGGGGCGCTTAGAGATCGGGCCCCCGGGGGTTTTTGACGAATCACCCCAAAGGTGGCGCACAAAAACACCAAAAATGAGAAAAGGGGGTTTAAGTTGGGAAATTTGATTTTCAAAGCAACAAATAAAGGGGTGGGGGGGGAGAAGTAGACTGAAAACACTGTGATCCAAAAATGAAGGAAATAGGATACTGTCAGGGGGATTGGGGTTTTAAAGGGGGGTTGACATAAGGGTTTTCTGATTTATAAGTAGGGATGAGACATAAAGGGAATGTGGGAAGAGAAAATGTAATTGGGGGTTTGGGATTTGGGGGCATACAATAGATGGATTATAAAGGAAAGGATATGACGAAGGGCAGGCTGTGGAGCGGAAAACCCCAATATTCCAATAAGGATAGTTTCTTTTCTGTATAATTGTTACTGTTGGGTTTTTTAAAGGGAAGCAGCTAAGGGGGGGAAAAGGATTTAGAGGTCTGAGATGGAGAGGTGTGGGAGTTGTGTTTTACTAGAGGGGTATTAGGGGATGGAGGGTCTGGGAAGGGGGTATTTTGAATAAGGGATCAGTGGGTTTTTCCAGGAGGAGTGGAAGGGATAGAGGGGGGGTGGGGGGTTAATGTGGGGGGTTGGGGTGGGGGGGGTGGGGTGTGTTGGGTGGGGGTAGGAGGATTGGGTGTAGGGGGGATATCATTAGGAGGAGGGTGGATATCAGCAGTTCTTGGGGTGTGGAAGGTCAGTTTAATATTTGAGGGTTTATGTCCAGTTTTTTATTATGTATCTTTAAATTTTTTAAGGTTCTTTGAGGAGTTTGGTTGGGGTTTTGGGGATAAAAGGTTTTTTTGGGGGGGGAAAAAGAGGACGGGGTTCAAAAAGGAGCAAGGAAAGGGGGAGGGGATTGTGTGGTAGGGGGAAAAGGGGGTGGAAAGTTTGTTCTGTCTGTTAGGTAGTGCGAGGGGGAGAGGGGAAAGGGTTTTGGGGGTTGTAGTGGGGATTGAAATATTGTATAAGATTGGGTGTTGGGTTTAGGATGGCAAAAAAGTTTGACTGGGAAGTAGGGGGGTAGAAGAGGGGGGTTAGATTAGGGGGGGGGTTTAGGGGAATTGATAGAGTGAAGTATTATGGAGTAAGGATAAGAGGAAAACCCCGTCGACGTGCTTCTTGTCTGGCTTCACGAGTGATTCCAAGTTTGAATCTGAGATTTTTCTACCCCAGACTCAAATTTTTAGGTGGACACCCTATAAAAAACTTATGGGGGGCCCCACAGTTGGGCCCTGGGCGTATTGGCAGGGCGTTAGATCGGGGTTGGGCCCGGTTGGGGACATAATGGGGCATCTGGGGTGTGGAACGGCAATGTTTGGCTGGGTGTCCTAGAGCCAACATTTTGGGACTGACGGGAGGAAGTTGGTATGGACGAACAGGGAGGGGTTCCCTCCTAGTGCTTAAAGGGAAGGTCATGTCTAGGGGTAATTTTTGGTATTTAAGGTTTTTTCAAAACCTCTGGGGGAATGGATAGCATTCCGTGTTGCTCATAGTGTGGACAGCAAGAGATTTCCCCAAACTGACCATCTTTGTCAAGTTGGCAATTTGTGGGGATTGAAACTGTTCCGGGGCAAGTATTGAGGTTTTGGGTGGGGTTCTGCAAGGTGGGGTTACCCTATATTCTGTTAGTTTTTTGAAAGCAAACTTGGTTTCGGATGTTACTGGACAAGACGGGAGCGGGCGGGGCGGCTACGGAAAGACCTTTGCCACTTGTTTTTTGGAGCATTGTTGGAAAAAGAAAAGGGGGTTTTTCAGAGTAGGGAGTGTGGGGGACACGAAAATCGTCCCTTTGGCTGCGGAAAAGGGTATTCAAATTGTTGTAGAGATAGGGGGAGTAGAAGGGCGGGGGCGTGACGAAGAGGATATTTTTAGGGGGGTAGGGCAATAAGGGTAAGGTATTAAAAAGGGAGGATGGGGGTGGTTGATGATGGGGGTTGGGGGGTAGAGGTTTGAAGTTAGCTTTTGGGAGAGTGGAAATGTTCCCCTTGGGGTTTATTTTTGGGTACTGACTAGTAGGCCTGATATGGGGTGTTTTTTTGCGGTTCGGGGGCCGTGGTCAAAGGGAGCCTGGGGTCAGGGAAACGGGGGGGTTTACATCTTTTGGGGGTATTTGATAAAGGGGGAAGCCTCATTGCCCCCATATTGGGGGTAAGTTTTCATTACTGGCCATGGAACCCGGATTTTGTTGGGGGGTAAAAGTCCACCCCCCCAGGGGCCCTTGAGGGGGGAAGGGGTGATAACAAATCAGGGAATACCGTGCCCATGGCTCCCTCAAGCCGTTCGGGCTGGGGACAAAGTCAGCCTTTCCCTTCAGCCGGCTTTTCACCCTTAGGGGGTGGGAAATAGAAGGGTTTTTGGGGAAGGGACAGAAATTTAAAATGGAAAGGAAAATAAAGACCATGCAAAATAGTTTTAGTTGAGGGGGAGTCCCAAGGGGGGGAGTTCCCCATCATTGGTCCCCGTCTCCGCCCCCCTTTAAACCCCCCCCAAAAACAACGGCAAGGGATTGGGGGGGGGGAGCCTTAAAAAGTTCAGAAACATTCCCTTTGAAGAGGAAATGGGTATGAGTTTTTATGCTATTCTCACGGGTCAAACCACCGAAAAATGCAGTCAATCAAAACTCCATCAAAATGTTATCTGAGCCAGCTTGCCGTTTTTAGATTGCTGGGGAAAATGTTAAGCCTGATGAGTCTTTAAAGACAAAATCTTTGAAAGTGTTTGCTCATAAAGTCATGATATGCACCCTAAACTCCTTGTGTATTTTTTTTTTCAATAAAAGGCATTTTCTTTGCCTTTTTTAGGGGTAAAATGGAACTAGAATTTATCAAATCTTATTTGAAAAAAACCCTATTTATTTTTTTAAAGTAATTTTTTGATTCTTTTCAATTTTAAGGAAAGCCTCCACACCCCCAAAAAAAGTTCGGAATGAGTCACATGAAGAACAAATTTATGTTCATTAAACTACGCACTTTCTGCTATTTTTAGTTAGAAAAAAATATTTAAAAAAGAAAAAAGGACAAATTTTAATGCCCCGATACCTTATTTTTGCACCAAAATTTAGTTTTTTTTACTGATATAGAAAAATATGGATAGTCTTTTGCAGCACAGGGAATATTATTTTTGAAGTTTTACAAAAACTACCAATTAAGTGCTTATGAAAGTACTTTTCTTTGTACTTTTTAAATGACATGGGCTTGGCATAGGACTGTCAAAAGGGGTGTACTTGTACTGAAAAAAATCCGGTACTTGGACTTGGACCTAAGTACAGTTACCACTTGGCCCAACCCGCTATGGTCTTTTATGTTATAGGTAAATCCAACTGCATTTTCCAAATTTTATTAAAAAAAACTAAAAAATTGCACTTTTAATAAATACATTTTAAAGATAGATACAAAATTTTTCCCTATTCCCAAGTACAGAAGTTAAAAGAAAAAAAACAATCAAACCCAAAATTTCAAATTACAATACATGGTCATATTAAATTAACTTTGTAATAAAAGAACAAACCCGAAAAAAATGAAAATTTGAGAAGATTTCTTCTTGTAGCTGCGTGGAAGATCCTGTACGCAGAAAAATAGGGTTGAGCCCAAACACCTCAAAGGGACTGATACATTACACCCTATAAAGAAAAAAAAAAAAAAATGCAAACGTTTTTACTTGATGCTAGCTTTTTTAAGTGCTCTAAAAAACAGCCAAACATACTTTTTTTAAAGTAAGACATTCAAATAACCAGGATAATTAAATTCCCTTTTCTTGTCTCATTTCACGAAAAAAAATAAATTTTATAGAAGGGGGATTAATTTAAAAAAAAGAAAAAAAGTGGGTGTGTGGGTTTTTGTGTGTGTGTGTGTGGGGTTGGGGTTTTTTGTGTGTGGTGTTGTGTGTTGTGTGTGAATGTGAGTGTGAGAGTGTGTGTGTGTGAGTGTGTGTGAATGTGAGTGTGTGTGAATGTATGTGTGTGAATGTGTCAATGTGAGTGTGAATGTGTGTGAATATGTATGACTGCAAATGTGTGAATGTGTGAATATGTGTGACTGCAAGTGTGTGGATGTGTGTGTGTGTGTGTGTGTGTGTGTGTGTGTGTGTGTGTGTGTGTGTGTGTGTGTGTGTGTGTGTGTGTGTGTGTGTGTGTGTGATGTGAGTGTGTGTGAATGTGAGTGTGTGTGAATGTGAGTGTGTGTGTGTGAGAATATGTGTATGTGTGTGTGAATATGTGTGTGGGTGGTGTGCGTGTGTTTGATGGGGTGTGGTGTATTCTGTGATTGGGTATGGCGTGATGTGTTATGTTACAGCAAGTGGTGTGCTAGTGAGGAGGTATGGTTTGTTGTGCAATGGAGGATGCACAAGTTCTAAAAATAAATATAAGGCAAATCTTTTATCCTAGGAACTAAGCCAATTAAAAACTAATTAGTGATTTGGTGTGGGGCAGTTCCTAAAGAAGAGCTGTATCATTTGTTAACTTCTCTAAATATACAATAAAGCATTGTGAAAATATTACACATCTAGGCGATGAGTCTAAACACATGTTAGTACAGCAATAATATTACCACAAGGTAAACTAGAATATAACAAAAGATTTCTAGATTAGCAATAAAAATGAAGAATAATGGTTAAAAGCATATGTATATGAGACCTAAGACAATGGTATTTAGAAGCAACAGGATCTGTTACCTTGTATGGTATAGAAGTAGTATACATTTTATTTTTCATTTTTCTTATTCAACTTTTACTTTCACAGCTATCACAATCATAACCTGACTTCCAATCACTCATCTCTTAAGTGCAGTCACTGCTTGGCCAACATTCTCTAAGACATTATGCATGCTTAAGGTAGTATGGTTTAGTTTGCCTTAAGATATTAAAAAGAATATTTAAACTTATTCTTTTCCTTACAATATGTTATTACTCATGGAATGTTTATTGATACAAGGAGTGGAGACTTCTCTAGATGATACACAATATAGGGATGTGACAAGCATAATTTCTAGAGCTTATCACAGCAGGCTTTGGGAAGCACATATCCCATTAATGAAAAAAAAAAAAAATAATAATAATTATAGAAAAAAATATTGAGTGTAATTGAGAGCCCATTTCTCTGTTTAGACTGCAGAGAATAGCAGTATATATGAATATTTGCTGACAAACTACCTACCACCTCAAAATGACATTGCAACTTAGTTATACAATGAAGATGAGGAAAGCTTTGATGCCCAATGACACCCAAAATACTTATGTTTGAAGTAATGTGTGATCCAGCTTTAACAGCTTAAAGCCTCTAGGTAAATCGTCAAAAACCATTTCTTCTCTATTTTTTAATTTATTTTTGGAAATGAGGCTAAAAAGAGACTTTCAGCTTATTTTTGAGGGGCTGTCTATTCTCAATAACAGTCAAGGCCAAACAACTGAACAGCTGTTTAACACACACAACTTAGAGCAGGCTTGACTGCATGTGGCACGGGTACTTGCTGTTGGCATTTGCGACAAGTTCACCATAATGTGATTAGATGTCATCTGATGTGAGTGGGTTAAACTAAAAAAAAAACATTTAATATTTGATGGAGGCTATGTACATGCAGTACTGTCCTACAGGATTATATGTATCTAAAGAGTTTTTATCTGTGGATATTTCCCTGCTAGTGCTGACTGACTTTGTAAATATTATTTAATTTTGCAAAGCCTTTATTTCTTTTTTTTTTTTTAATGCAACATTTATCCCAAAGACTTCAGCTCACCTCAAATGAATCTGCATTTTTGGAGGTTAAGTGACAAATTTTGACTGGCTTAACCTATCCTTAATGCAGAGATTATGATTATCTAGTTATGTATCTATTTCCTAATCAAAATCCACCTCTTTAACCCCAAAAGTGTTCTATTAGGATGTTACATCATATGTTAATCCTATGTGCCATGATCTTTCAAGGCCTGTCAAAAACTGGCAGGGTTTTTATGCCTTTTTTCATTATTAATAAGGCATTGGTAAAGTCCTCTAGTTCATGTAACTGTTTAACTTCCCTATTTCCCATGTTGTCAATCCTAATAATTGGTTTTAGGAAGATTTCTCTTGTAGTTAGCTTTTTTATTTGACTTATGGAAGAGCTGAAAAAATCCGAAGCTTAAGGCAATAATATATAAATAAAAGTTTTGATTATGTTCCTACATCTGCAGTTTTTGTGAGCATATGCATTACATTACATATTACAATGTTTCGTCTCTCTCAGTTTTGCTCAGCCAACTATTTTCATTATTTCCTTGGATGGGCAAACTTTAAAAGATATAATGAATCTTTATTTATCTGTTCTTTATATAAATAATTGAAGGATGTGTGGTGCAAATGACTTATTTCAGGATTTATATGGAATATAAACCACTGCAAGC
>NC_051399.1:20611513-20677885 GCF_015228065.2 Penaeus monodon | reverse complement strand
TGGTACGGGCAGCCACTCCTCCTCCTGCAGCTTCACAGAGAGGAAACGAGACATTCCCCCTCGGCCAGCTGGTACTCAGATGCCACAGGCTATGAACCACTGGCACTCTCTGAAATAAACAACAGAGGTACCGAAGTCATTCTGCACAGAATGCGCCTAGGTTACCACTGTGCATGGCAGATTATACAAACCATAGAACGTTAAGAGAGGTGTTGCATGCATTGCGGCGAGCCGAACGCCACACTGATACACTACTTGGAGAATTGCGTGCACACGCAATTCCTAAGACAAACCCCACAGAACACAGCCGTCGTGCTGGTAAAGAGATTATGCGAGATGCTTACACCACGGCTACAGGAGCGCCTGCTGGCAATCCCACCGCCACGGTAAGCACCGAGTGTCAGACCAACAAATGAGACAGCCATAAAAAGCTGACACAGGCCGGGCCATAAGTGAAAGGCCTGGGCGAAGCCAGAACTTCGCAAATCTCAAGCAAGCAAGCAAGCCTCACATTCTTTCGCCCAGGCCACTGACTCTACCTATGCCGGAGTGTGTATAGTTAGAGTCAACATCGACTGAAGGTGGCCATCGATATGTATATACGTACATACATATGTATGTACACACACACACCCACACCCACACACACACACACATACATACATATCCCATGATAGGTGTAAAAATCTTTACCAAATGCTAACATGAAAAAGGCATTCGCCTTTTTCATGTTAGCAATCCGCCCTAACATTCGCCTTTTTCATGTTAGCAATCCGCCCTAACATTTTATGGACTTTTTCATTCATATGGGCTTAAGTTCTTGGGTTATGCTTATTCCAAGATCTTTTTCACAATTTGCTGTATTTGATACTGAGTCTCCTAACTTGTACTGTGTAGGGGTCGATTACTTTCCCGGAGCCCGACTACATGTTATTTAATAGTTTTGACTTCCATTTTCCAAGTACAACTCCACATGAAGAAGTTCTCACTCTGGAGGCATTGGCATGAGACGTCGTCTACTATCTTTTGTATTTTCTCACCGTTTGCAAACGTATTCAGATAGCTACCTGGGCTTATGTTTGATGTAAATCATCAATGAAAATGGTAAATATAATCGGTGCCAGAACGATCCTTGAGCTACTCCGCTAGTTATTCTTCTCCATATTGAGTGCTTCCCACTTATTACCGTGCACATTTGTCTTTCACTGAGGAAGCCTTTCATCCATTCATGAAGTTTGCCACCTAGGTGTTCTAATTTTGATAATAGTCTTTTTAAAAGCATTTTTAATGTCTAAGTACACAAAATTCACTAAGCCGCCTCTTCCAAACAATATTTCAGAAACTGTAATAAAAACTGTGGAGATCTGCTACAAATGACCTACCAGATTACTGATATGATATCAATATTATGCTTTTCAAGTACTTCATTTCTAGAAGCTTACATGTTATAATGGTTAACGAAACTAGCCACCGCTCTTATATGCAAAGATGTAAATCTTAAAATATCTTGCTGTCAAATATGCACCTATTGGGCGCAAGATATTTCAAGACTTCCTTTAAAATCTTTTATAATTTCTGTTTAACGGAACTTCTTCAAACGCATTTTTGACGAGAAATTCAAGCATGCTATGGTTTGGATCGGTTTGTTTCGTCTTGCCGAATTCGTCAGAAAGTCCCGAGGCTCGACACCCCAACGGAAATCGTGGAAGAAAAGAGAATGACGCTGTTAGTAATGATAGAGGATTTAGTGAGAATGACATCTTTTCTCGCCTGAAGAAGATAAAAGGATAAGAATTTAAAGAAATTAGAATTTCAAAAAATCATTTACATATGTAGCTCAAACTATGAAGAACTACACACAATATAGAGCAACAGTTTAACGGGACAATATCTACTGTTCATAGCAAAGCTAGGTCTTTCAGTCTTCTAGAACAGTGGTCCCCAAACGTTTTCTGGTCGTTAGAGTTGGTTAGAGCATCGGACTCAAGACGGTTACGACGGCAATCTGAGTTCGAGGGTTCGAGTCACCGGCCGGCGCGTTGTTCCCTTGGGCAAGGAACTTCACCTCGATTGCCTACCTAGCCACTGGGAGGGCAAGCCAGCCCAAGTCAGCGACGGTCCCAAACCCGGGTAAATAGAGAGGGTTGGCGTCAGGAAGGGCATCCGGCCATAAAAGATATCTGACAGAACCTGATTCACAGCGACCCCATATAGGAATGGGAAAAAAGCAAAGAAAAAAAAATGCTACATTGCTAATGGCTCCAGTTTGGGAACCACTGTTCTAGAGCTACTAATATACTCCAATTAATCCTTTTGGTCGGCACGCATATGATCACAGATCGGTTTTCTATGGCATCGTCTACTAGCGGCAAAATAAGTATCAAGAGAATTTCATTCCATAATTATTTACGTCGGCCATGTAGGCAGATTGTTTATAATTGTGACGTCATGAAGCTGCAGCAAGCTTCCTTTGGAATTAATCTGAAAATTCCTTAAAAATCCCGTTAGAGATCTCATCTGGCCCCTCTGCTTAGTCTTGCCTAACCCTTTTAGGAAGAATTTCATTTCATTCTTCTGAGTGAAAAGTGTGCGATATTCTGATTAATGTTTAATGATAATGATAATTAATGATAATGATAATGATAATGATAATGATAATGATAATGATGATAATGATAATAATAATAATATATATATATATATAATATATATATATATAATATATATATATATATATATATATAATATATTAATGTATGTATGTATGTATGTATGTATGTATGTATGTATGTATGTTATGTATGTATGTATATAATATATATGTATGTATGTATGTATGATGTATTATACATACATATATAAAGTGTTATATATAATGTAATATTTGTATTGTACATATAATAATATATAATTTATATGTATTATGTATATTAATATATATATATAATATAATATACAATATACATACATATCTGTTATACTTTATATATATATATATATATATATAATATAATAATATATAAAGTATAAACAGAGATGTATATATATGTATATGTATATATGCAAATGTATATGTATGTATATCTGTATATATGTACACATATGAAGATATTTATATGCATGTATTTATATTTATATATGCGTATATGTATACATATGTAAATGTATATTGTAGTGTGTGCCCGACGCGCTATTAATATAATAGTCTACGTTCAAACTGGAAGGTAGCTCTGGCCGCTCGTTTTCAACTCGTATTTCATTGTAAATAAAATTATTTGCTTTTGGTTATCTTTATATTTTGAAAAGTTTGACTGGCTGGACTGCAGCATAGGATTATGATACTTAATTACCCGTTATTGATTTATTAAATAATAAGTTACAAATATATATTTCACTCGTGCCACAAGAAAATGAAAGCTCTTTAGCTGTTCTTTCCTACTTGCGCCAACACCACCACAAAATACGGAGAAAAATACTTATCTAATTGTTATTTTCATAAAATCCGGGGGGGGGGGGACAACGGGAGCGTATGTCCAGCCAGTCGTGAGCGTGACCTCTCGCGCCCTTGAAAATCACTGCAGGGGGCACGACCTAGAACGGCTCTGATTGGCTGGAGCTACACGCCCGTTAACCTGATTGGTCTATACGTAATTCGGGGGTACATCTTTTAGAAATAAAATTTGAGTGGAATAGAATACTAAAAATAAATTCAGTAAAATGTGGCAATAAAAAGCACCTTACAAAACATATAGTTAAAACATAATAGAGAGAAATAATAAAAACTGTATACAAGAAAATAAAAGTGTATGCTTAAAATAAAAGAAAATGTAATGTAATTGTTCACAGAGAACGGAAGTTGGCCATTTTAGGCGGTATTCGTATACATCCAGACAAGTAGATATGTACGTATATGTAAAGATTAATATCCAGGTGGACCTCAGGGTATGTATATATATATATATATATAATATATATATATATACATATATATAATTATGTATATATGAATGTATATATGTATATATATGTATTATGTATATGTATATATGCATATTTATATATGTATAAGTATATGCGTATATATACAGTACATATATATACACAGTATGTATGTGTACACACCCCACACACACACACAATCAACACACACACACACACCACACACACACACAACACACACACACACAACAACATATATATATATATATATATATATATATATATATATATATATATATATATATTATATTTTTTTTTGTTTTTTTTTTTTTTTTACCAAAAAATATGGACCAGGAATGTTAACCGGTTATTATATGCATATTTTAGGGAAATGGCTTTAGGGAAATGCCTCATTTGTGAGGACGTATCTCAGTCATCATTACTTTTCTCACTCGCTTTCAAAATTGTGTACTTGATATGAAGGGTCTCTACACGATGCACAGTCTCGCGATCACTTATAGATTTTTTGCCTTGTTTATAAAACTCATCAGATGCATCTTCACCACAATAAAGACTGCCATGAAGAAAATAAAAATCCGCGTCTTGACACCTCTATAATAGTCTGCGATCTGTAGAGGGTTTCTGTCTTCGCTGAAAAGCTTCAGCACTTTTTTCTTTCGTATTCATTTTCTTACATTTTCATTTTTTGATCTTTGCGCACCTTTAGTTTCGATAACCGAGCAACATACCAAAAAAATGTGTGAAACATATTTTGTAGAAATTTGTTTGTAAAATAACAAAAACCTTAGATGGAGGGGTACTAAGTTAATATGTTATTAAATACTCGATTATGAAGACGATAAAACAAACTGAAGCTCTCCGTAATTTTTTCCCATTATAAATCACCATTTTTCTGGCCTATTGTGTCTGTTTTCCTATATACATATGTGTGGGTGTGTATATGAATATGTTTACATACATATATATGTATATATATATACATATATATGTATAGATATAGTTCAACAGGCATTCATCCCACTGACTTAGGCCTCTCTCAGTTCATTATTGAGAGATCATTTGGGCAGTATCACCCTTGCCTGATTGGATGCCCTTCCTAATTAAACGCGGTTCAGCGTGCTACCATTTAACGCCACGGCGGCGACTTCCCTTACGATAACTACGTTTGACCTCGCCGTGAGATCAACAGTCGCTGCGTACAAGGTCTATTTAAGTATACTTATATAGATCATCACTCGTGTATGGGATTTTGTCAAACTCACACCTTGTCTATAACGCAGCAGCAACAAATCTATAAGTCTTGTGCCACAAGAACTACCCTGGAACACAGGGCCTCTTGTCTCGCTTGACATTGTTGCTTCTGAGTTTTATAAAGTAAGCTCAAGTAAAAAATGTTTTTACAGATCCTTTGGCACTTTCTAGTGCTTTGCCTGCACCTTCAATGCTCTTGATTTTGCAGGTGACACAAGATTACAGTAATCGTAGTCAGCACCCCACCTCAGACCGGCAACTCTCTACTGCACCAGGGTAGCCTTGCGGGCTTTGACCCCTGGTTAGGGAGGTCCAGTAGTCTGAGGCGTCGTTTGAAGCACGTTTATATTCTGAATTCTTTTCCTCTCTCCATGTGACTTCCTTGAGCCAACCGGAGTTTCCTTGTGGCCTCCGGTATTCGCTTGGGGGGGGGGGGGCATCAAATTAACGTCCTTCGCTTAGGCAAGTTCGGCGGCAAAGAGGTGTCCTCCACATAATTCGATCCCTCTTTGGTACTGGAGAACGCAACCAAGCTTCTGCTGGGGGGGGGGGGGGACGGAAAACTGCCTTACTCTCTTAGCTATTGATGTTAGGTTAATACCAAAATATGAGAGTTTTTGATCCCTGCAGGACTACGGTTTCGGGCCAAGGAGTCGGACCTGTTCCGATTCCCAGGATGGATGCAACCCCGGCTACCCCTTCTCCTCCTCAAGGAGGAGGGGCGATCAATTCGACGCTGAACAATGGAACCCTTACTAATAACAAACCTAGAAGACCTCTTTTCAAATTCCCTACCGAGAATGCAAGGTTCACGAATTTTAAATGCGTGAATGAAAATCAATCGCTTTTGAATGTGAACCCCTTTATCATCAAATAAGTCCTTGATGGTCAAGTGGACGGCGATTTTGATTTTGTCAAACATTGTGAGATGGAAGCCTCCTTGTTAAATTACAATATAACTCCCAGCTTAAGGATTTACTTAAGCTGACGCAAATTCATGATTTCAGAGTTAAATTAACTATCCCTATTGGCCCAAATATCTGTAAGGAAGTAATCTTTCACAGGAATTTGAGGACATGGAAGAAAGGGAAATTCTCGAGAGCATGAAGTATCGATACGTAGTGGACGTTCATTGTATGACCAAGGAGGATAGGAATGCGGTGAGCGAAAGCTAGACTGTGTTTTTGACCTTTGCTTTAGATAAAATCCCCGAATATGTCAATATCGGATACGAACGTGTCCAAGTAAGACCTTACATCCAAAAGCCAATGCATTGTAATAGATGCCAAAAATTCGGACAAACCTCATTAAGATGTATTGATAAAGAATCAAATAAATGTATTTGCCGTAAACGTGCTGAAGCCCATGACACCATCACATATACCAGTCAAATTTCCAAATGTGCTAACTGTGGAGGTCCCCATCAGTCAGGCCTGAAGAAGGAGACTGAGACATTAGCATATATGAGAAAACATGAAGTTAGTCATACTGAAGCTAAGAGGAAAGTGGAAAGTTGAAAAAATAACTACCAGTAACTAACATCACCCCTAATGCAAGTAATGTCAGTCAACAGTTTACAGCTAAAGATAAAGAAATTGCTGAACTGAAACAAACTGTTAAAAGATTATACATTAAAGTGTATCAGCTAACTAAATTGGTCGATCATGTGGCTGCATCAACCCAGCATACACACCCTAAGGAGGCTGATACTGAATCACAGTCCGGAGCGCACCTTCCCATCCGGGTACGTGTGAGGATTTCGTCTGGCTCGCGATTGGTTTCTCGAGAGAGGGCAGATCGCAATCGTCAGTCGTTCCCTCCCCAGGGGTGCAGGACTAAAGGCTTCTATCCCCAAAACCTACCGGAGAGTCCCCGAGAAGCGGGGAGGGGAGGCGCCTCCCTCCCATAAAAAAAAAAATTTAAAACTGGCGGACAAGGCATTTCCAAACCCAAAAAAAACGTAATCTTCGCGTCGACCATTATAAAGGGAAATTTACTTTAGATCTAAAGTAAATGACCTTAGATTTTTTACCTCTCCTATTTTTCCCAATTTTATTTCCCCAGAAAGCACTTAACACCCCTAGTCTCACGAGGTCGTTTCACGGTTTCACCATTTATGTCGGAAGGTGGGGGTCGCCTGTACATCCACCAAAGTTTCCCTTTTTACTAAAAATGACTATGTTTCTCTTTGGAGTTTGCGATGAAAAAGTAAAAATTAAGGAAATATCTGACTATATTTCAGTTTTGTCCGCGAAAATGGACAATCTAGATGAGCCTTTACTCTGCAGGTTTTTTTTTTCCCAAAAAAAATTTAATTTTAGGTAATTTAATAGTATCAACGCTATGGGTTTCCTGGGGGGGAGGGTAGGGTGGCAAGTGTTTTTTGAAATTATTCAAATTTGGTCCTAAACGAGGGTAGTCCGAAGCGGTGGCGAAATACCGGACTTTGAGTTTATTGCCGGGCCGGGCACCCCTTTGACGACTCGTTGGGGAAGAAATCCCCTTCCTATTCATTAAATTTTCTTTCGCACAAAAAGAACGCCTTCAGCCCAAAATTTAACGTAAAAAAAAAACAGACTGGGTCGCTTTTAAAAAGGAGGTCAAGCTCGAATTTGTGGGAGGAACCTTTGCTGTAAAAAAACAATATTTGAATTCGATCTTAGATGCAGCAAAAACACCATCCTAAAAAACTTCGACAATTCCTGGTGGACACCCGTTACGCAGGGCGCTGGCCAACCAATAGGGACTACAGGCTTTTCAAAAACAACATCAATAACGGGGACCTTTGCAATTACAAAGAAGCAAGAGATAGGGCTCGTAGAATAATTAGACAAGCAAAAAGAGACTTCTAGCGGAGCTTTGTCTTTACAATTAACAGCAACACCACACTATCACAGGTTTGGCCCACTGCCAGTAAAATAAAATAAATAAAAGATATAAAAAAAAATCTTACAAAATTAAAAATATCATTCATGAAAGAAGCAATTTTGATTCACCTAGAGACATTGCTAATGCGCACGCCAGGCAGTTTTCATATACAAGCAGCTCGGACAGTTACCATCCCGCATTCCTTACCACCAAGGAAGCGGCTGAGCTGCAACCAATTCACTTTACCACAGCAGATGACTTTGATTACAATAAAGATCTAACCATGGATGAGCTTGTCCGAGTCCTAGAAGCCTGTAGAGGAACATCCCCAGGCCTCGATGAGATTCGATATGAGATGATAAAGCATCTTAATCATGGTGACTTGATTAGGTTGCTAGAAGTGTACAATGAAATTTGGAAGAGCTCATGGTACTTCGCTCACATCATTCCCATATTGAAAGGAGGGGGAAATCCTAGAACCGTCATCTCCTACCGCCCAATTGCTTATGCAAGGTCATGGAACGAATTGTTAACAGATGGCTATTTCATTTTTTTAAATTCCAGTAATTTGCTAGTTGACGAGCAGTGCGGCTTCCGGAAGGGACGCCAAACACTTGATCAACTAGTAAAACTGGGCAGTCAAGAGGCAATTGCCAAAAAAGACTTTGATTTCAGTATTTTTTGATACAGAAAAAGCCTTCGACATGGCATGGCGATATGGCCTACTCGGAAAACTATGCTTTTGGATTACGTGGAAACTTGCCTTGTTTTGTTAAAAATTTCATTTCTGACAGAACTTTCTTTGTCAAACTCTTTTCCGGCAATGCCACTTTTTCGGACATTTTTGTCCAGGCAAACATTTTTGCCCAGGAAGTGTCTTGTCGCCAACATTATTTCTATGTATAATAAACGACATCTTACCAGCTCCCCTCGGAATCTTAAATACTCACTGTACGCTCACTGTACACTGTATGCATTATGGCATTCCAGCAGTAATGCAGAATTCTCGGCAAATGATTCATAACAGGCATATGATTCATAACAGGGGCCTCCAGTGGGGTTTTAAGTTTTCCACAAGAAAGAGTATTGGGGTATTTTTTCATATAGGAGAAAGCCGAGGCTAAATCTAGACAATCACCCAATACCTATTCAAACGTCTGCTAGCTTTCTTGGTCTACTCTTTGATCGTAGACTGTCCTTCCCTACCTCCCACCCTTAACCAGAGACGTCATTTCAGCCTTTACTTAGGGGGGCGCAAGAGTGGGTAGACGAGCGAAGCGAACAAAATATAGAAAAAATAGCTAGTCTCGAGGTATTTTTATGTTATAACTGGACCGATATAGGTGTATCAAAATAAGTAAAAAAAAATCGTGGCCACAGTTGCCCCTCCCCCCCAACTGACACCCCTGCCCTCTTTCCACTCCCTCCCTCTCTCTCTTTCTCCCTCCTCTCTCTTTTTCTCCACCAGCCCCCCTCTCTCTCACTTTAGAGAAAATAGGGGCATTTTTAAGCTATAACCTGACTATAGGTATAATTTAGTATAAAAAAAATTGTGGTCATGGGAGGGGGGGGGGTCAAGCAAGACCTTGAGGGCGACATAACAGAATCTTAGGGGGGCAATTGACGCTTCTTCTCTCTCTCTCTCTCTCTCTCTCTCTCTCTCTCTCTCTCTCTCTCTCTCTCTCTCTCTCTCTCTCTCTCTCTCTCTCTCTCTTAGTGAATAGTAGATAAGTTGTTTTTTGCATATACAGTGCGGATTTGATCACATGACTAGTTTATTATACTCACAATATCTTGATAACCGGTATCATAAAAATGATAAATTTCGGATACCGATATAACAGATGAAAATGCCGTTGGCAGTTAAGAATTTCAGAACAATAGATTGCATCTTCCTTGGAAAGAGTTAACGATTTAAATGTTTCCGACTTATGAATGCACTAGCTTATAGGTTTAGTTAAAACTTGCGAGGGAGCTGGTTATTCTGCTGGTTATAACGATGCTGTAAAAACGTAGCTGGCAACTGTCTCTTGTTAAGGATCGCTACGTCACTCGGTTGGACTGGAGTCAGTAGGCTTTGAACGCAAGAACAGACAACATTTAGTTCTAACTTCAAGATGTTACGCTCCATTCTGCAACGTACTGCTTTTATAAGGGCAGCTACAAAGTACAACATACCAACTGCTGCAGCGTTTTCGAATGCTGCTATCCCACAGCCGATTACATCGCCCGACATACAGTATACAGGGGTAAGGAGAAAAAAAATGGTAAAAGACAAGTGGCTTGGTAGGTATTATTTTAGTTTTACACAACTATCAAATATTGCATTTATTATACCTTCATTTAATTACCAACGCTGTAATATACCGCAATCTGTTGTTATTTTTCATCGCAAATAATATGAATCAAACTATTTTTAGCGTTTACAAAGTAACCCTGACACTCTGAGATTGTCTTATTACTCCAGCTATTCCTGGGCAATCTACAAACATCGCCGTATGAACCAAAATCGGTTTTTTGAGTTGCGATGGAAGTACATAGAAAAGTTTTTTTTATATTTATTTGCTCTATCATTTGCATATATTATTTTCCGTTTTAAAGACGGCTAGTCAAAACTTTACCTATACCCCAAAATCCTCTCTAACCCGGTGGCTTCGCCCCCAGTCCCCCATCCGATTGCCGTATTTCCCTATCAGGGGCTCCGCTCCCCAGTCTCCAACCCAATCTGAAGTTATATTTTCCCTACACAAAGCTTTGTATTTGTGTGTTAAGTTTTTCTCTTTGATATTTAATGTCATTACATTTTCATGTAAATGTATACCAAAGTATTACGTGTTGCACAATATTATCATCAACTTGCGAAGTAAGTACCATATATGAAATATATTTCGCGCATTCTGTCCATTACAGGCAAATTTTACCTTGTATTACATGGCTTGGGGACACATAAGTAGTCTCTTTATATAATGAACGAAATTATGGATTGTCAACATGAATAATCATCATAAAAACGTATTAATGGAATACCCGTTATATATAGTAATGCAGTAATTAAGCTCTAATTGGCCTGGGAAAGCGTGTAAAAAGAAAAAAATCGACAAGCTAACTTTCGTTCAAGTGTCAGCAATTTTTTTTTTTTGTTAACTTTAACCATATAGTATAAGCGTTCAGATTTACCAATACCGCCTGCGTGTGGAATATTGTCAAAGTAACTCGGTTTTATTTGAACTATTAAAGTTTTAAACGATCAGTAAATCATTTAATAATATAAAAGAATGACACAACCCGTGAATATAATCTATAGTACCTTGATTTCCAAATCCCCATCGCTTCCCTCTGTCTAGAGGTCGGACGTACCTTGCATCCTGTCAAAAATTCATTAGTGCAGTAACTTTTGAGAGGTTCAACACAAGTCTTGGGTTTACGCATTAGCCTGTCATTTACTAAGTGACTTTTATTTTAATAACGGTTATATTTTTGTATGTTATTCAAATTTAGCGCCTAATTAATTATCGATGAGCCTGTTTAGGAAACGTTTACTAGTGTATGTAGGGATAAGTAGGTGCTTCAGAGAGTTGTTAAAAATTTTCCTGGGAAAGCCGGCCATATGAAGATAAGATGACTTTGATAATGAACACTCTAACTAGAAAAAAAAAAAAAAAAACAGCGCGTGTAGTAGAACTCCAGATATCAAGGTCATCATCACATGTTGCCAAGTGGATCTCGCACAGGATTCGTGCGTGAAAGTCAAATTCAAGAGATAAATTTTATCTGGCAGTTGTGCTTCATGCGGGAAATACGGGATTAGGATTCGTTCATAGGCAGTCTCAAAGTTTGGCAATAAGCAATAAAGTAAAACGATTATGCAGATTTCTAATTTGTTAAGATTTTTTTTTGAGGACAGGAAACTATTTCCGCTTGTGAATATATACATATTATATATATTATATATTATATTAATATATATTATATATATTATGTTATATATATTATAAATTTATGTTATATATTTATATTATATTATATATTTATATTATATTATTATATTTATATATATTATATATTATATTATTATATATATATATTATATATATTATATATTATATTAATATATTTATATATTATATTATATATATTTATATTATATTATTTATTAATATTATATTATTTATTTATATAATTTTATATATTTTATATATTGTATATATTGTATATATTATGTACATATATATTTTTGCTTGGAATTTGTGACCAGAAAATTTCTTGGAGTTGGAGGAGGACGGTGTAAAAATATTGGCATTCCCTTACAGGGATCAAGCGTAATCTGACAAGGAACAAGGGATAAAGCTTTTTGACTTGCGATTTTTAATAGCCGTTTATAAATAGATCATTAATAGGCGTTTATATCTAGACAAGATGTGGCGTCGTAATTTTACGTTTGAAAGCCATCGCGGAAACTGGCAATTCTACGAATGTGTAACTTGCAAATACATGCGTTGTTTGATATACTTATGTCGGGTTAGATATCCCACTAAACAAAATTTGTCATAAGAAGGGCACATAGACGTGAATGTACGTACTTATAATGTACTTATAATACGGTAATTACAATTTTCAGAAGTTGGCTCAAATGACAGTTTACGCCCTGAGAAACAGGTTTTGTGATTCAGTGGGGAACCGAGACCTAGCTTGTGGGGGAAACAACCGGTTTGATGGACGAACCCAAAAGGGTTTTTTTCTTTATAAATTTATTTAAGGATGCACTCATAATTGCTTTTCAGCAGTCCTGAATACATATGAAATCGAGAAGTTATTTTGTCTAGCGCACACTTGAGATTTCAAACAAAAATGGGAATGGCATACCGAGTAGGCTTTGATACAGGGAGACGAAGTGAAGATAACGCCGGGGCATGAGGGTTGCCGTCCTGGTGGGACAAGGCAGCTGTTCTAGAGGATTGTCGCTCGAAGGTCAGTCCGTAAGTTAGCCAGGCCATTCGGTATAATGAATACATCGTGTATTACACAGTGAACATGTTTGTGTAAGTTAGAGGTTATCATAGTACTAGTAGATGAGGACATAATAGGTTTAGTTATATGAAGAAAATTCACTGGGAAGTTTTTTCTTTTTCACAGGTGGTTATTAGGCCGAATCCATTTTTAGTATGGTCATTTAGTATATCTTGCCGTTTCATCTGGTGTCCATGACATTGACTATTCCTCTCAACTACCTTTACCGTCCGCATGAGATCCAGATCATGGGCTATTAATCTGCACTTTCTATTTATTTATTTATTTTTTTTTAGGTATTCATCAACAATGAATTTCACAAGGCTGAAAGTGGCCGACAGTTCCCAACTGTCAACCCAGCAACTGGAGAAGTCATTGCAATGGTTGAAGAAGGAGATAAAGTAAGTAATTTGTTTTTATTAGATTGAAAATTAATAAGTGATCTGTGATATTTAGTATGAATTCTATAAACTTTACCATTCAACAAGTTTCTAATAATCACAATTGCTGTGTTACAGGCCGATGTAGAGAAAGCTGTGAAGGCTGCTCGTAAAGCCTTTTCTCTGAACTCGGAATGGAGACAGATGGATGCCTATGATCGTGGCCAGCTGCTGTATAGGCTGGCTGACCTGATGGAGCGTGACAGGGTCTACCTTGCTGTAAGTGGTAGTCGCCAATTGGTTTTGACAATTTTGTCTCAAATATCTAATTTGAGTGTTATATTTTTCTTGATATTATTTGACATGCCTACAGATGTTTAGCTTCTAAATAGAGCTTGACAACAATGGCTTGATATTTTTTAGCAAAGAAATGATAAAGTACTTTAATTCTACTTCACTTATTTTTGTATTTTTTCATTGTGTGCTTTTGTGTATCATGTATCACCTTATATTGTTAATTTTCATAAAACATAACTAAATGTGTAATTATTTAAGTTTTATTTTCTACTTCGTAAGTATATTGAAACTACGATTTTACTTCCAATTGAAGTTTTTGTTTTATGAGTATTGAAATTTATGATGCATCACATTGGACTTCCAGAGTCTGGAGACACTTGATAATGGCAAACCTTACACAAACTCGGTCATGGTGGATGTAGAGCTTTGTATTCGCAATCTTCGCTACTTTGCTGGTTGGGCTGACAAGGTTCATGGAAAAACCATTCCAACTGATGGCCCTCACTTTGCATACACACGACATGAACCTGTTGGTGTTTGTGGCCAGATCATTCCATGGAATTTCCCACTCCTCATGCAGGCATGGAAGTTTGGACCAGCACTTGCTACAGGTAGGATATAGCATTAAATATGCATTTTGGTATCTGGCTCTCAACTTGAGCTTGATGCAATTCTTTTGTCTTTTGTAACAAAGATGATCTTAGTTGTGTTGGTTCCTAGCTTTTTTTTTAAGGTTATATATTGTAAGTGAATGAGATCTTTCATGGCAGGGATTTACATAACATTTTGTGCTAATACAAATATGATTTTGTCATATTTAGGGAATACAGTTGTTATGAAGTTAGCAGAACAGACCCCACTCTCTGGCCTGCATGTAGCAAAATTAGTGGCTGAGGCTGGATTCCCACCTGGGGTGGTAAATGTTATTCCTGGTTTTGGCCCAACTGCTGGGGCTGCAATTGCTTCTCATATGGATGTTGACAAAGTAGCCTTTACAGGATCAACTGAGGTAAGTTGTATCAGTTTTTAGTGATGTTCCATTATAGTGCTTTTTTCAGATCTGCAAATATTTGCCTTAACTAACTGAAATAAAGAAAAGTATCATTTAAAGGGGAAGGCTGAGGGGAGACCAATTATTTGAAGCAGTAACCCTGTCCTCCAACCCATATGTATGGACTTCTCTTGCTTATCAGTCTGTGTTTTGCATGCTTTAAGCAGAGGAAGGGCACGTATAGAAAGTTGAATGCATTTGATGTTAGTTATTCAATTTCTTATGATGAAACTTAAACTGTGTTCAACATTAATTCAGTAAAGGAAATAGAAGTCAAATATCTATGAATGATGTAGAACAATCTAAATATAAAATTCAATTACAGAATTTAGAAATTATATAATAATGGTACTTGAATTATGGAATATGAAATGGATGGGAATATTTGAGATTCACATTTGTGAATGTTAAACAAGGAACTGGCCTTCCTAAAAACGGAAATATGCATTCATTCCATCTCTAGTACTTAATGAAAAGTTGATTTTGAAAAATGCTAAATATTTGTATTATTACATATGTAAGCCTTTGTTACAAGTCTGCATGTGTGACACCCACTAATAATATAGTGTCATAGATGTACACCTGGATTAAATTGTTTATTTATGAATAAAGTGGAAGCAGAATCTACCACAAGAAATAGGGCAAATGTTTTTTTGAAATTAAAATTTGAATGCTTGAGACTTTTAACAAGGTACTTTTAAATATCTTACACAGCCATTTTAAAAAGAGGTCATCAAAAATTATGCAACTAGATCTATTATTTTTGAAACATTTTACAAAGTAAGTTCATATCATTCATTGATATATATAATAGGAATTGAATTTTAAACCCTAGGTGTAAAAGATTATCAACTCGTATGAACTGCACTCCCAGCAAAGAATGTTGAATACATTGCCTGTTTATTTATATTAGGCTATGAAAGGTGTGCATAAGAAACTAGGGGGTAGAATACTTGGTGCATACCTGTAAAGACAGAGGCTTTGTGAAGACGGTACTGATGAAAGTGGTCACCAGTGCACCAAGAACTGTATTTTAATGTGAAAGGGAGGTATTTCTCATTGGTTCAAAGTGGTGTCACCTATGTTTTCTACATAATTTTGTTTTCATTTCTGTAGATTGGTCATCTTATTCAACAAGCTGCTGGTGCTAGCAACTTGAAGCGAGTAACTCTGGAACTGGGAGGCAAGAGTCCAAATATTATTTTTAAGGATGCTGACTTGGACTATGCTGTTGAGCAGTCACACTTTGGTGTTTTCTTTAATCAGGTAAATTGTTATGAGGTGAATTTTTTGTGATTTCTCTTAACAACTGAATTTTTTTTTTTTTAAAGATTCTGAAAGCAACAACTTAATTTCTTTGTATGCTAAGAATTTTAAATTCTCTATAGGGGCAGTGTTGCTGTGCTGGCACAAGGATCTTTGTAGAAGATGCAGTTTATGATGAATTTGTGGAACGCAGTGTAGAACGTGCGAAAGTTCGTACAGTTGGTGATCCTTTTGATTTCAAAACTGAGCAGGGGCCACAGGTAGGACCATTGTTTTAGATTTGTATATGAAATTATAGATTATTGTAAATATAATTAGTGGCTAATATCAATGGTATATGATAGTAAGATTGATGTTTGACTATCTTCAAAGGTGGATGGTGAACAAATGGACAAAGTCTTGGAAATGATTGATTCTGGCAAGAAGGATGGTGCAAAGTTGGTTCATGGCGGCACCCGCGTTGGGGAAAAAGGCTATTATATTGCTCCTACAGTGTTTGCAGATGTGCAGGATAACATGCGTATTGCTACAGAAGAAGTAAGTATGTTTAGAATTTTTCAACATTTAGAACATTTAGCAGAGATGCTGCTCAAATGTCAGAAATGATTCTTTTGATTTTTATGCGTAGAATTTTGCTGTATTCAGTCGTTATAAATCTGCTGAAATGTATTTTTTGTACTATTTATGTAAACTTACATATTTATTTGATATTTTTCCAGTGCTATATCCAGTGGGGTAGGTGCATCTGTAATACCCCTTGCAATGACTGAATTTAATTTATTATTATTATTAAAAAATAATGCTATGATCAGTGTTTGGTAAAAGTGCTCAAATAAATGTTACCTTGATTTACATTTATTATTTTTAAGTAATATAATTATAAGTCTTTTATCCTCATTTTCTGGATATGGCATGTTAAGAAAAAGTAAAATTCACTTTTTGGGTAAATTCAGAGGGTATTATCAGACTTCCTCATGTAGAATTGGTTGCAAAATTATCTTCATGTAATTGCTAGTGAGGATCATTAAAAATCAGGTTTCTAAACAGGCAAACTTAAGATTATATCTATCCTTCCTTATTGTTTACCAGATTTTTGGACCAGTGCAACAGATTATGAAGTTTAGTGATGTCAGTGAGGTGATTGAGCGTGCAAATAATACTACTTATGGCCTAGCTGCTTCTGTGTTCACAAAGGATTTGGACAAAGCAAACATGTTCGCTCAAGGACTGCGTGCAGGAACTGTATGGTAAGGGTGATTAGCAATTACTTATTTTGTTTGTTGTCATAGTTTTGTTATAATCAAGACCCTGAAAAAGGAAAAGAAAACAAAAATCTCATTGCATAGTATCTTATGAATCGATTGGGAAACGAGTTTTCTTTTTTGCAGTAACAAAACTACTGTTAAAGAATTCTTGGATTAGAACATTAGTACACAATAACTTTGAATGTAATGTTCGATATTCTATTTTACACTCTTACTCATTTCTGCTTTTGCCAAGCAGTATCCTGCAGAGTAAATATATGCATCTGTAAGTATAACCTTAGTTTAAAGGGGAAAAAAGAAAAATTTAAACTTTAGTTCTCATTTTCTCAAAATTGTACTAACTCCATGGTAGATTGTTAGGAAATTTTCCTTTATTAAAAAAAATGGCAAATATGCCAAGATGCTGGTTTTATGAATTAGATTCTCCAATTTGGGTTTGCAGATCAGTATGAGTTAAGAACCCTTTTTCTTTGTTTCAATTATTTTGGTTGGAAATCTAGGCTTAAATCTTCATTCACCTTTCAGGATCAATTGCTATGATGTTTTGAATGCTCAGACTCCCTTCGGAGGATACAAGATGTCAGGACAGGGCAGAGAAAACTCGGAATATGCTCTGCAGAACTACACCGAAGTGAAGTGTGTCATTACCAAGTTGCCTGTCAAAAATGCCTAAGTCTAAAGAAAACACAAAAACGAAAGTTTGAGCATTAATGCTCAAAATGAAGTACTAAGATTCACATAAAAGCAATGATTTAAAGGAAATGTTTCACATTTTCTCTAATCGATTTCTTGATCAGTTCAGAGTTTTACATCTGTACATGATGCCAAATAATATTGCCAAACAGTGAATAACTGAATATGGAAATTTTAATGGACTATTTTTTCATAAGTATTAGCTGACTGAAAATATTTAAAAAATATAAAGAACTATACATTTTTTACAAGATGCAAGAATTTGAAAATAATTTTTGTGGATCATAATTGTTATGCTTCTCATATATTTTATTTGAGAGGCAATTTTGAATTATGTAGTAAAAATAAAAGTTAAAAAAAAGTTTTCATTTGATATCCTGCGTGTTAGGTTTATACATTATTAACCCTGCAATCACTTGTCCACCCTGTCTGGGGACCTTGAGGGATGGACCTTTTTTCCTCCCCACACCTTTCAGGCTTCCTGTGGTCAAACACGAAGATTTGTATCCATATTAGGCACATTGAGACTTGCCCCTTTATCAACCAACCTCCCTGAAACTAGCTCCTCTGGTTTACAAACCCCTGACTCTCCTTTGATCACATCTCTGAACACTGCTACTACACCCCACTTGTCAATATAAATTGTCAACCTGATCCATCCCGAATCATCTGCCCAGGTTATAACTCAACTGTTAAAAGATACTCCTTCCTCCAACCCACCTCTTGCACAATTGTCTTAATTTTCTACCTCCTCCTCCCTCATTACAACTCTTCAACCCTATTGCCCTCATCCCCGCATTACTATCTCGCTCCACACCACTCCCTCCTCCACCTGTCCTTGTCCTCTAGACTGGTTAACCTCATTGGCAAACCTATTCCTGCCCAGCCCCACTTCTCCCTTAATACATGTACTGGAACCGTTTCCATCCCCCTGGCTGATTGCCCTATCTAAGACAAAGATTGGTCAGACTGTAAAGACGACCTACTTGCCTGCCGTGCTAACTACGATACAGTATCAGTACAGTGCTACACTATTCCCCCCAGAGGCCACCGTAAGTCCCACATCAATTTTGCCAAGATTACCTTCCGTAGCCCCCCCCCCCCCAATCCCTTGCCCGTTGTCGTGGGGGGGCTTAGGAGGCGGAGACTGGGACCCAATGATGGGGAACTCCCCAACCTTGGGACTCAGCCCTCGACTCAACTAATTTTGCATGGTCTTTATTTTCCTTCCCACTTTTCGTTTGTCCCTTCACCAAACCCTTCTGCTATCCACCTCCTAAGGTGTGAGAGCCGTGCTGAAAGGATGAAAGGCTGACTTTGTGCCAGTCCTGAACGGCCTGAGGGAGCCATGGGCACGGTATTCCCCTGATTTTTCTAGCCCTTACCCCTCAAGGGGACCCTGAGGGGTGGACTGTTTTTATCCCCAACATAATCCAGGCTTACCATGGCCAGCAATGAAAACTTATCTCCACTATTAGGGGCAATGAGGCTTGCCCCTTTATCAAATAGCCCCAACGATGTAAACCCACCCGATTCCCTGACCCCAGGCTCTCCTTTGACCACGGCTCAGAACACTGCAACAACTACCCCCTCATCAATGCCTACTAGTACAGTAGCCAACAACCAATCCTTAAGAAACATTTCCACTCTCCCAGCACGCTCAACTTCATCACCTCTACCCCCACAACCTCCAACATCAACCACCCCATCCTCCCTTATTATACCTTACAGCCTTATTGCCCACCTCCCCATAACACACCTCCCTCAACACTACTCCATCGTCACGCACCCGCCCTTCGACTACCCCTATCACTACAACACATATTGAATACCCTCTTCAGCGCAGCCAAATGGGACCGATTTTTCGTGATCCCTCCCACAGCTCCCTACTCTGACAACACCCTTCTCTTCCAACAATGTCTCCAAAAACAAGTAGGTAAAGTCTCTATCAGAAGCCGACCCGACAGCTCCCGTCTAGTCACAGTAACATCCGAAAACCAAGCTATAGCAAAAACAAAAAAAACAGACAAAAATGGTAAACCCATCCATGCAGAACCCCATCCAACCCTCAATACTTGCACCGGAACAGTTTCAATCTCCCCAGCAAATTGCCCAATCTATTGACAAAGATTGGTCAGATTGTGGAGAAGACCTACTTGCCTGTCTCACAGACTATGATGCAACGTCAGTACAATGCTACTCCATTCCCCCCAGAGGTAATCGAAAGAAACCCACTAACATAGCCAAAATTACCTTCCGTAGAACATGACCTTCCCCTTTAACGTCTATATAGGAGGAGAATCCTCCCTGTTCGTCCATACCAACCTCCTCCACGTCAGTGCCAAATTGTTGGCGTCTAGGACACCCAGCCAAACATTGCCGTTCCACAGCCAGATGCCCACTATGTGCCCAACCTGGCCATACCCGATCTAACTGCCCTGCACAATCACGCACATGTGCCAACTGTGGCGGCCCCATAATGTATTTTATAGGGCTGTCCCACCTACAAATTTGAGTCTGAGGTAGCAACTCTCAGATTCAAACTGGACTCACACTACGTGAAGCCAGACAAGAAGCACGTCGACGTGGTTTCTCTCTTACTCCTTACTCCAGTAATACTGCCATTCTACCAATTCTCCTAAACCCACCCCCCCTACATCTAAACCCCCCTCTTCTACCTCCTACCTTCCCCAGTCAAACTCTTTTGCCATCCTAAATCCAGACACTCCAATCTCTACTACAGATATCTCAATCACCACCACAACCCCAACACCTTCCCCTCTCCCTCCTCGCACTACCCGTAACAGACAGAACAAACGTTCCACCCCCTCTTCCCCTACCACACAATCACCTCCACCTTCCTTTACTCCTTTGCTTGAGACACCAGTCCTCTCTTCCCCCCTCACAAGAAATCCTATATCCCCCAAAACTCCCAAACCAACTCAGAAGAAGAAACCATTGAAAATATTCAAGATTACCTAATGAAAACTGACACTCAACCTCCAAATCTTACAACTCCTGCTCCTTCCACACTCCAAGTAACTGCTGATATCCATCCTCCTCCTAACGATATCCCCCTACACCCAATCCTCCTACCCCCTCCCACACAGCCCATCTCCCCCGACCCCAACCCCGCCCACATTATCCCTCCCACCATCCCCTCTATCCCTTCCACTCCTCCTGGATACACACGTGAATCCCTTATGTCACAAGTATCCCCTTCCTCATCTCCTAATACCCCTCCTAGTAGAACACCAACTCCCACACCTCTCCCATCTCAGACCTCTCAGTCCTTTTCCCACCCTCTAGCTGCTTCCCCCCTCAAAATCAGTAAAGTATAACTATCCTTCATTGGAATATTCGCGGTTTCCGCTCCCACAGACATGACCTTGTCATATCCTTTCCTCTTATAGTCCATCTATTGTATGCCTTCAAGAGACCTTTCTAACACATCCTCCAATACCCCCAATTATCATTTTGTCTTATCCCCACATTCCCTTTATGTCTCATCCATACTTATCAATCAGAAAACACCTTATGTCACACCTCCCTTTCAAACCAATGTCCCTTGCACAGTTGTAATGTTCCCCTTTCAATCCCACACATCCTATTATCGTGCCCACGTTTTGAAACAACCCGTACCTCTGCTTTCCCCCATCTATCCTCCCTTCACCGACCTCCCAACCTATCAGACATCAACAACCTATTCTCTTTCCTCAAACGTATACATATCCTTCATCTAATCTAACTCCTTACCACACCCGACCCTAACCCTTTCACTCACCAATTCCTTTGCCCAGCTTAGACAACTAATCACTAACTCAACCACCCTTCCCAAACATTAACTATAGTGCTACATGACCTTAGATGTCTAGCACATTTCTCTTGCTTTTAACCATTAACCATTAACCATTAACCCCCCCTCACAAGAAATCCTATATCCCCCAAAACTCCCAAACCAACTCAGAAGAAGAAACCATTGAAAATATTCAAGATTACCTAATGAAAACTGACACTCAACCTCCAAATCTTACAACTCCTGCTCCTTCCACACTCCAAGTAACTGCTGATATCCATCCTCCTCCTAACGATATCCCCCCTACACCCTATCCTCCTACCCCCTCCCAACACAGCCCATCCCCCCCGACCCCAACCCCGCCCACATTATCCCTCCCACCATCCCCTCTATCCCTTCCACTCCCTCCTGGATACACACGTGAATCCTTATGTCACAAGTATCCCCTTCCTCATCTCCTAATACCCTCCTAGTAGAACACCAACTCCCACACCTCTCCCATCTCAGACCTCTCAGTCCTTTTCCCACCCTCTAACTGCTTCCCCCCTCAAAATCAGTAAAGTATAACTATCCTTCATTGGAATATTCGCGGTTTCCGCTCCCACAGACCTGACCTAAGTCATATCCTTTCCTCTTATAGTCCATCTATTGTATGCCTTCAAGAGACCTTTCTAACACATCCTCCAATACCCCCAATTATCATTTTGTCTTATCCCCACATTTCCTTTATGTCTCATCCATACTTATCAATCAGAAAACACCTTATGTCCACACCTCCCTTTCAAACCAATGTCCCTTGCACAGTTGTAATGTTCCCCTTTCAATCCCACACATCCTATTATCGTGCCCACGTTTTGAAACAACCCGTACCTCTGCTTTCCCCCATCTATCCTCCCTTCACCGACCTCCCAACCTATCAGACATCCTTTCAGAATCCCACACTTTCTGCTTCAACAACCTATTCTCTTTCCTCAAACGTATACATATCCTTCATCTAATCTAACTCCTTACCACACCCGACCCTAACCCTTTCACTCACCAATTCCTTTGCCCAGCTTAGACAACTAATCACTAACTCAACCACCCTTCCCAAACATTAACTATAGTGCTACATGACCTTAGATGTCTAGCACATTTCTCTTGCTTTTAACCATTAACCATTAACCTTCTGTAGCCATTACCTTCCCTATAAGGTCTATATCTATATATGACCCTGTCAGGCCATAACCCCCACCCCGTCAATGCCAGAAATGCTGGCATTTCGGCCTCCCTGCAAAACATTGTCGTTCCACAGCCCTGTCTGTTCAACCTGGTCATGACCGTTGAACTGCCCAGTATAATCGTGTATATGTGCTAATTGAAGTGGTTCCCATAATGTAGGCAGGGCAGCCCTTGTAAAATACAAATTAGTGGGGTAGCAATTCTCAGATACAAACCTGGCCTCACTCTACAGGAAGCCAGAAAGGAAGTAAGCCGTCGAGATTTTTCAATCACTCCCTCCAATACCATCCTTCACTCACTCCTATCCCCTCTACCCAAGCAGTCTTTACATCTTCCTCAGCATCACTTCCCCCTACTCCTCAACTTCCCCTATCTCCCAGTCAAATACTTTTCCATTCTAAAACCAGATACTCGAATATCCTCAACTACCCCTACCCCCCCCCCCCCCAATCCCTTGCCCGTTGTTGTCGTGGGGGGGCTTAGGAGGCGGAGACTGGGACCCAATGATGGGGAACTCCCCAACCTTGGGACTCAGCCCTCGACTCAACTAATTTTGCATGGTCTTTATTTTCCTTCCCACCTTTCGTTTCTGTCCCTTCACCAAACCCTTCTACTATCCACCTCCTAAGGTGTGAGAGCCGTGCTGAAAGGATGAAAGGCTGACTTTGTGCCAGTCCTGAACGGCCTGAAGGAGCCATGGGCACGGTATTCCCCTGATTTAGTTATCTAGCCCTTACCCCTCAAGGGGACCCTGAGGGGTGGACTGTTTTTTATCCCCAACATAATCCAGGCTTACCATGGCCTGTAATGAAAACTTATCTCCACTATTAGGGGCAATGAGGCTTGCCCCTTTATCAAATAGCCCCAAAGATGTAAACCCACCCGATTCCCTGACCCCAGGCTCTCCTTTGACCACGGCTCCGAACACTGCAATAACTACCCCCTCATCAATACCTACTAGTACAGCAGCCAACAATCAACCCTTAAGGAACATTTCCACTCTCCCAGCAAGCTCAACTTCAACACCTCTACCTCCACAACCTCCAACATCAACCACCCCATCCTCCCTTATTAATACCTTACAGCCTTATTGCCCACCTCCCCCCCCCAATCCCTTGCCCGTTGTTGTCGTAGGGGGGCTTAGGAGGCGGAGACTGGGACCCAATGATGGGGAACTCCCCAACCTTGGGACTCAGCCCTCGACTCAACTAATTTTGCATGGTCTTTACTTTCCTTCCCACTTTTCGTTTCTGTCCCTTCACCAAACCCTTCTGCTATCCACCTCCTAAGGTGTGAGAGCCGTGCTGAAAGGATGAAAGGCTGACTTTGTGCCAGTCCTGAACGGCCTGAGGGAGCCATGGGCACGGTATTCCCCTGATTTTTATCTAGCCCTTACCCTCAAGGGGACCCTGAGGGGTGGACTGTTTTATCCCAACATAATCCAGGCTTACCATGGCCAGTAATGAAAACTTATCTCCACTATTAGGGGCAATGAGGCTTGCCCCTTATCAAATGCCCCAAAGATGTAACCCACCCGATTCCCTGACCCCAGGCTCTCCTTTGACCACGGCTCCGAACACTGCAACAACTACCCCTATCAATGCCTACTAGTACAGTAGCCAACAACCAATCCTTAAGGAACATTTCCACTCTCCCAGCACGCTCAACTTCATCACCTCTACCCCACAACCTCCAACATCAACCACCCATCCTCCCTTATTAATACCTTACAGCCTTATTGCCCACCTCCCCATAACACTACCTCCCTCAACACTACTCCATCGTCACGCACCCGCCCTTCGACTACCCTATCACTACAACAATATTGAATACCCTCTTCAGCGCAGCCAAATGGGACCGATTTTTCGTGATCCCTCCCACAGCTCCCTACTCTGACAACACCCTTCTCTTCCAACAATGTCTCCAAAAACAAGTAGGTAAAGTCTCTTCCGTAGTCGACCCGACGCTCCCGTCTTGTCACAGTAACATCCGAAAACCAAGCTATAGCATTAACAAACTAACAGACATATATGTAACCCATCCTTACAGAACCCCATCCAACCCTCAATACTTGCACCGGAACAGTTTCAATCTCCCCAGCAAATTGCCCAATCTATGACAAAGATTGGTCAGATTGTGGAGAAGACCTACTTGCCTGTCTCACAGACTATGATGCAACGTCAGTACAATGCTACTCCATTCCCCCCAGAGGTAATCGAAAGAAACCCACTAACATAGCCAAAATTACCTTCCGTAGACATGACCTTCCATAACGTCTATATAGGAGGAGAATCCCTCCCTGTTCGTCCATACCAACCTCCTCCACGTCAGTGCCAAAATTGTTGGCGTCTAGGACACCCAGCCAAACATTATGTGCCCACAACCAATGCCCACTATGTGCCCAACCTGGCCATACCCGATCTAACTGCCCTGCACAATCACGCACATGTGCCAACTGTGGCGGCCCCCATAATGTATTTTATAGGGCTGTCCCACCTACAAATTTGAGTCTGAGGTAGCAACTCTCAGATTCAAACTTGGACTCACACTACGTGAAGCCAGACAAGAAGCACGTCGACGTGGTTTTCTCTCTTACTCCTTACTCCAGTAATACTGCTCATTCTACCAATTCTCCTAAACCCACCCCCCCTACATCTAAACCCCCCTCTTCTACCCCCTACCTTCCCCAGTCAAACTCTTTCGCCATCCTAAATCCAGACACTCCAATCTCTACTACAGATATTTCAATCACCACCACAACCCCAACACCTTCCCCTCTCCCTCCTCGCACTACCCGTAACAGACAGAACAAACGTTCCACCCCCTCTTCCCCTACCACACAATCACCTCCACCTTCCTTTACTCCTTTGCCTGAGACACCAGTCCTCTCTTCCCCCCCTCACAAGAAATCCTATATCCCCCAAAACTCCCAAACCCACTCAGAAGAAGAAACCATTGAAAATATTCAAGATTACCTAATGAAAACTGACGCTCAACCTCCAAATCTTACAACTCCTGCTCCTTCCACACTCCAAGTAACTGCTGATATCCATCCTCCTCCTAACGATATCCCCCCTACACCAAATCCTCCTACCCCCTCCCAACACAACCCATCCCCCCCGACCCAAACCCCGCCCACATTATCCCTCCCACCATCCCCTCTATCCCTTCCACTCCTCCTGGATACACACGTGAATCCCCTTATGTCACAAGTATCCCCTTCCTCAGACCCTCCATCTCCTAATACCCCTCCTAGTAGAACACCAACTCCCACACCTCTCCCATCTTAGACCTCTCAGTCCTTTTCCCACCCTCTAGCTGCTTCCCCCCTCAAAATCAGTAAAGTATAACTATCCTTCATTGGAATATTCGCGGTTTCCGCTCCCACAGACCTGACCTTCGTCATATCCTTTCCTCTTATAGTCCATCTATTGTATGCCTTCAAGAGACCTTTCTAACACATCCTCCAATACCAATCCCCAATTATCATTTTGTCTCATCCCCACATTCCCTTTATGTCTCATCCATACTTATCAATCAGAAAACACTTATGTCACACCTCCCTTTCAAACCAATGTCCCTTGCACAGTTATCCGTATCTTCCTTCATCGTTGGATCACAGTGATATCAGTCTACTTCTCCCCATCCCACCCCATTGACACTGTTGCTTTTGAAAATCTAATTTCCCAACTTCAACCACCTTTCCTCATAGTTGGTGACTTTAACTGCCGCCACAACTCTATGGGGTGATTCTATCACAAACTCCCGAGGCCGATCTCTAGAGCGCTTCCTCTCCACAGCTGACCTTACTATACTAAATTCAGATCGCCCCACACACTTTGATACACGCACACAATCTTTTTCATGCATTGACCTCGCTCTATGCTCCCCTTCTCTTCATTTAGATTTCCACTGGTCCAGTTTTAGACACCTTTCCCTATAGTGACCACTTTCCAGTTCTCCTTTCTCTACTTCATACGTACCACTCCCTAACTCCCCACGCTGGTGTTTTGATAGAGCTGACTGGCATACTTTCACTTCACTCTCTGCTATTCATACCCCTCCATCCTCCTCACTTCCATTTCAGAAATGATACAGTATTTCACAAATACAGTCTTAAGAGCTGCACATACAGCTATCCCTCGAACCTCAAGACCATATACCTCCAAATGTGTTCCATGGTGGAATTCTGATTGCACTAAAGCACTTTGCTTAAAACGTGCAGCCTGGAACAGTTACCGCTACAAGAGAGGTACTCCAAATCAATTATCAGCCCTTATCTCCTTTAAAAGAGCATCTGCCTATCTCCGTCGTACAATCCGGAATAGTAAAACAAATAGCTGGCGAAATTATGTTTCATCAATTACATCCTCTACATCTATCTCAAATGTTTGGCGCCGAATCCATAAACTATCAGGCAAACATCCCCCCATCCTGCCCCTGTCCTCCATATTCGAAATACCCTCATTTCTGATCCCCTCCAAGTCGCTAATGAACTGGGTGATTATTTCAGCCAGGTCAGTAGTGGTTCTCACCTATCTTCACACTTCACTTCTATTAAGACCACCAGAGAACGTACCCCCATTACCTTCACCCCACCTCGATGAGTCCTATAATGCCCATTTTCTTCCTCTGAACTCATTGCTGCCCTACAATCGTGCCGTAACACTCATGAAGGCCCTGACGGTATTCACTACCGTATGCTCCGGCAACTCCCATCTTCCTCCTTATCCTTCCTATTAAAAATTTACAACCACATATGGACATCAGGAAATTTCCCTTCTAATTGGCGAGAAGCTCTTATCCTTCCCTTCCTGAAACCAAATAAATCGGGTACCCTTCCTCAAGAGTATCGCCCCATCGCACTAACTAGCTGCTTGTGCAAACTATTAGAGCGAATGGTGAACTTCCGCTTAATGTGGTATCTTGAATCTCACAATCTTCTCTCTCCTTCCCAATTCGGTTTCCGCCGTGCCAGAAGCACAGCTGACCCCCTTGCTCATTTTGAGACATATATTACATCTGCATTTGCACGCCATGAATCCGTACTAGCTATTTTTTTTTATTTAGAAAAAGCATATGATACGACATGGCGGTACCATATCCTCCAACAATTGTCCTCTCTAGGCATACGTGGAAACATGGGTGTCTTCATAAAGTCCTTCCTCTCCCGACGCACTTTCCAGGTCAAAATCGCCTCTGCCACATCATCTTTCTTTCCCCAGATCGAAGGTGTCCCACAAGGCAGTGTGCTCAGTACCACTTTATTCCTTCTTGCTGTTAATGATATTGTCTCAGTTTTACCACCAGGAGCCCGGTCATCACTATATGTTGATGATTTAACCATCTATGCCTCTGGCACATCCATACCAAATCTCTACCAATTTCTTCAATCTGCAATCTCATCAGTATCTTCCTGGCCACAAACCATGGCTTCCGCTTTTCTACCTCTAAATCTTTCTCCATTCTTTTCTCTCGCTCACGTGTAGGTCCTCTACCCCCACTCTTCTTATATGGCACTCCACTCCAATGCCGTTCCTCTGGCAAATTCCTAGGTGTCATTTTTGACTCCAAACTGTCCTGGCGAGACCATATTCTACACATTAAAGAAAAAGCTCTCCACCGTCTTCGAATCTTAAAAACTCTCTCCCATATATCATGGGGCTCAGATCGCAAAACTCTCCTTCATCTTCATGTTACTTTGATCCTCTCCACTCTTGATTATGGATGCCATATCTACTCCTCTGCCTCAACTTCTCTCCTTGCCCATCTTGATACAATCCATCACTGTGGTCTTCGCTTAGCACTAGGCGTCTTTCGCTCCTCCCCAGTTGAGAGCCTGTACACTGAATCAGGCATACCATCTCTATCTCGACGTCGTGCCCTTCTCTCTCTCCGATGCTATGTTCGATTCCACCAATTTTCCCTCACTAAACTAACTATCCCACAATCCCTACTTCTTATTTTAACTTCATCTCCACGATTACCTACTCCTTTCTCCACTCGCATGGATACCCTCCTCTCCCATTCCCCTTTCCCCCATCTCCAACCTCTCCCATTCTCTGTCCATTCCGTCCCTCCATGGCTTATACCTCACCCCCATATTTGCTCTTCTGTTTTCCCCGACCCACCAAAATCAAATATCCCTCCTACTGTCCTTCTCACACATTTCCTTGACCATGTCTCCACTCATTCCTCTAGTATTCATGTATATACTGATGGCTCCAAACCACCTCCGGTGCTGGTTTTGAAGTAATCTTCCCAACTCATACTTTCAAATACTCCCTTCCTCCTGAATCCAGTGTCCTTACTACAGAACTGTATGCACTCCTTTTTGCTCTAAAACACATATACTCACTCTCCTCTTCCTCTTTTACAATTTTTACTGACTCCCGTAACTCATTAACTCTCATAAAGTCAATACACACCACCAACCCCCTTGTTTGTAAGATCCAGAACTGGTTGTTCTAAAATGTCCACACGCCATGAAACAATCAAATTTTGCTGGGTGCCCAGACATGTTGGAATCCCCGGCAATGAACAGGCAGATACACTAGCACTCCACGCCGCTATGTCCACATCATACCAACCACGCTTCTCATGTATCCCAGCCACGGATTATTACCCACACTTTAAGACCTTCTTGTATAATCGATGGCAATCTTTTTGGTCAAGCCTCTGCACTAATAAATTACATTCTGTAAAACTATCAATCTCCTCCTGGTCAGCTCCATTTCATCGGAACAGACGTTGGGAGACCGCTCTCGCCTGCTTACGCATTAGCCACACCCGTTTAACACACTCCTATATGATGTCACAATCTGATCTACCCTTATGTTCCTTATGTAATGTTCCCCTTTCAATCCCTCACATCCCATTATCATGCCCACGTTTTGAAACAACCCGTACCTCTGATTTCCCCCACCTATCCTCCCTTCACCGACCTCCCAACCTATCAGACATCCTTACAGAATCCCACACTTTCTGCTTCAACAACCTATTCTCTTTCCTCAAACGCATACATATCCTTCATCTAATCTAACTCCTTACCACACCCGACCCTAACCCTTTCACTCACTTATTCCTTTGCCCAGCTTAGACAACTAATCACTAACTCAACCACCCTTCCCTAACATTAACTATAGTGCTACATGACTTTAGATGTCTAGCACATTTATCTTGCTTTTAACCATTAACCATTATACCCTTATTAGGGACAATGAGGCTTGCCCCTTCATCAAATAGCCCCACCAATTCAAACTTTCCCAATTCCCTGACTCCAGGCTCTCCTTTGACCACAGCTCCGAACACCAACTACTACCTACTAATACGTTATCCACCCAAATCAATACTGAATCTCCAGGAGACCTTCCTAGTCTCCCAACATGCTCAACTTCATCACCTCTACCCCCACAATATTCATCAACTACCCCATCCTCCCTTATTACTACTTTAAAGCCTTATTGCCCATCCCTTCATAATACTACCTCCCTCAACACTACCCCCATCTCTACAAATATCTTAAATACTCTATTTAGCCCAACCAAATGGGACCGTTTTGCGTGGTCCCTCCCACAGCTCCCTACTCTGACAACGGTCTTCTCTTCCGACAATGCCCCCCATAGCAAGTTGGCAAAGTCTCTTTCCGAAGCCGACCCGACCGTTCCTGTCTCGTCACAGTAACATCTGAAACCCTAGCTATAGCATTATCAACTTTAACCGATCTCTCCGGTAACCCCATTCCTGCAGAACAACATCTTACCTTCAATACTTGCACTGGAAATGTCTCTATCTCCACAGTATACTGCCCTATCTATAACAAAAATTGGTTAGATTGTGCAGAAGACTTATTTGCTTGCCTCATGGACTATGATGCGATATCAGTACAGTGCTACTCCATTCCTCCTAGAGGTCACCCTAAGAACCCCAGTAACATTGCCAATATTACTTTCCGTAGACATGACCTTCCCTTTAATGTTTACATTGAGGGAGAATCCCTCTCTGTCCGACCGTATCAACCTCCTCCCTGTCAGTGACAAAATTGTTGGCCTTTAGGACATCCTGCCAAACACTGCCGTCCCACAGCCAGATACCCTCTATGTGCCCGACCTGGTCATACTAGATCAAACTGCTCTGCACAGTCACACACGTGCCAACTGTGGCGGCCCCCATAATGATTTTTTATATGAGCTGCCAACTCTCAGGTTCAAACTTGGACTCACTCAGTCAGGAAGCACGTCGATGAGGTTTTTCTCTCACTCTACTCCAGTAACGTTGCTCGCTCTGCTCCTCCCCCTCCCTCTCAAGACATTCATTCACCCTCCCCTATACCTATCCCTTGTTCCCTACTTCCCCACTTCTACCTTCCCCAGATAAATTCTTTTGCCATTCTAAATCCAGACACTCCAATCTCTACTGCAGCCCCAACACTTTCCCCTCTCCTTCCCTTCCACTCTTTCTTCTCCTACCACACACCCAACTCCACCTACCTTTCCCTCTACTCCTCAGTCTCCTCTTCCCCCCCTCGTAAGAAAACCTTTTTCTTACAAACTCCCCAACCAACTCCTTTACTGAAACTCTTGAAGATATTCAATATTATCTACTGGAGTCCCAAACTGTCACCAAAACCCCTCATCCACCCTCAAATCCCACAACTTCCACTCCCTCCACACTCAAAGTGACTGCCGATATCCATCCTCCTCCTACTCATATTCCCCCCCACACCCTTTCCTCCTACTCCCTCTCAATACAGCCCATCCCCCCTAGCTCCAGCTACAGCTACATTAACCCTCCCTCCATCCCTTCCACTCCCTCCTGGGTACACATGTGAATCCCTTATGTCACAACTATGCTCTTCCCCAGATCCTCCACCTCCTGATACCCCCCCCCCCCCATACAACACCTTCCTCATCTCATTCCTTACCTCACCCCCTAGCTCCTTCCCCTTCAAATTCTTCAATATGCGATGTAACCGTTATCAATCATAGATCAACTAAAGTATAGCTCTCCTACATTGGAATATTTGTGGTTTCCGTTCTCATAGACCAGACCTTCGCCATATCCTTTATTCGTATAACCCATCCATTATCTGCCTCCAAGAAAATTTTCTTCCACATCCTCCTATACCATTCCCCAATTACCATTTTGTCTCTTCTTCACATTCCCTTTATGTCTCGTCTATACTTATCCATCAGAAAACATCTTATGTCATACCTCCCTTCCAAACCACTGTCCCGTGCACAATTATTTGCCTCTCTCTTCGCTGTTGGATCACAGTTATTTCAGTCTACTTCTCCCCTTCCCACCCCATTGACCTTGTTGCCTCTGAAAATCTAATTTCCCAACTTCAACCACCTTTCCTCACAGTTGATGATTTTAACTGCTGCCACTCTCTTTGGGGTGATTCTACCATCAACTCCCGTGTCCAATCCCTTGAACGTTTCCTCTCCTACCTTTGCTTCTTGTTTACCTACTCTTTTCATTCGCATGGCTACCCTCCTCTCCCATTCTCCTTTCCCCCATCTCTGACCTTTATTATTATCCCCACTTTAAGACCTTGTGTAACCGATGGTAATCTTTCTGGTCGTCTCCAATAAATCATATACTGTAAAACTATCAATCTCCTGGTCAGCTTTATTTCATTGGAACAGATGTTGGGAGACCACTCTCGCCCGCTTATGTATTGGCCACACCCGACTAACACACTCCTATCTGATGTCACATTCTGATCCCTATGTTCCCTAGGCAATGTCCCTTGCACTTACACGCATCTTTCTTCGCTGTTGGACGACAGTTTCAGTTTACTTTTCTCCTCTTTCCATAGACTTTAATGCCTAAGAAATTCTCTCTACTTCAGCCACCATTCCTTATAGTCGGCGATTTTAATTGTTAAACCTTTTCATGCCTTGACCTTTCTCTTTGCTCTCCTTTCTCTTCATCTCGACTTTCATTGGTCAGTTCTGGATCACCTAACACATAATGATCACTTCCCTATTCTCCTCTCTCCTACTTCTTATATTCCCCTACCCAACTCTCCACGCTGGTGCTTCCATAAAGCAGACTGGCATACTTTTACCTCTCTCTACTCTCCCTCTTTTCTTCCACATCAGACATACTATCTTATATCACAGTCAAAATCCTGAGTGTTGCATTCACAGCCATTCTCCAAACTTGCCGATCAGACATATCAAAATGTGTTCCAAGATAGAACACTGAATGCTCAAAAGCACTTTCATTGAAGTGTGCTGCATGGAGTAGTTATCGCTACAAGCAAAATACCCCCAGCCAAACATCAACCCTCATCAATTTTTAAAGAACATCAGCTCATCTATGCTGCACAGCCCGAATCTGTTAAAGCCAACAGGCAAAATAATGTCTCCATAGCTACTTCCTCTACACCTATTTCTATAGTATGACATAAAATCCATAACATCTCTTCTGAACCTTCACAAGTTGCTACTGAACTACTCTCACCTTTCTCCCCACTACTATTCCATTAAAACAGCCAAGGAACTCACTTCCAAATCCTCCTTATCTTCTACAGAGCCTGACAATGCCCCCTTCTCTACTGAGCTCCTTTCTGCCTTATAGTTGTTTCACAATACACGTGAAGGGCCTGACGGCATTCATTACCGTGTGCTATGACATATGACATCTGTATCCTTATCCTTCATACTGACACTTCATACTGGCTCGCTCATATTCTACCTTTCCTTAAACCTAAAAAATCCGGCACCCTCCCTCAAGACTACCAGCTCATTGCTCTGACTAACTACTTGTGCAAGTTGTGAGAGAGAATGGTCAATCTGCGACTAATGTGGTACCTTGAATCCAACTTTCTTCTATCTTCTCAATTGGGATTCCATCGTGCTTGAAGCACAATGAAATCCAAATAGATCCAAAATGGCTTAATTCCTGTATTACCACCAGGTATCTGATCCACCCAATATGTAGATGATTTATTCATCTATACACGGCCCCTTCTATACCTACTCTCGGTCAACTAATCCGGTCTGCAATACCTTTAATCTCTTCCTGGACCACTGACCAAGGCTTCTGCTTTTCCACCTCCAAATCCTTTGCCATCCTTTTTCCTTGATCAGGTATAGGTCCTCAACCTCCAGTCTCTTTATATGATTCCCCTCTCCACTTTCACTCCATAGCCAAATTTCTTGGAGTCAATTTTGACTCCAAACTTTCTGACAAGATCACATCCTCTATATCAAAGAAAAAAATCACTGCCATCCAACTCCTATAGACTTTCATATATCCTGGAGTTCTGACTGCAAAACTCTCCTTCATCACCATACTTCACCGATCCTCTCCACTCTTGACTGTGGCTGTCATATCTATTTCTCTGCCTCTACCACTGTTCTTACTCACCTTGATACTATCCACCACTGGGTGGGTGCTTCATGTGTAAGGTGATGTGAAACGATGGCCTGGTAGCCTAGATAGTGTTAAGTGTTTGCATGCCTTCCCGCCTGCAGCTGGGCACCTTGCGGTCCCAGGCTAAACTGTGGGGGATCTTGGAGCAGTAGGAGGCCCCAGAGATACGGAGCTATGACCCACTGGAGCGTGGACACACCCTAGCTCCATACCAACTCCTGCCCTCTAGCCACCCTGGGGTATTTGGGCGACTCGGGGGAGGTGGGCTTTGCCAGTCCTCCTCCCTCAGATAACTCTCCGGCAACTTCATAAAACAGCGTAGTTTCCCAGATTGGGTCAGGCCATGTTCACCGCCACGTCCACTCTCATTGGACAGTGGCCTCCCCTCGTTCCCGGTACACAGTGCTAGTGTACTTGAGCTGCAGAATCCGAACCGAGATCAGCATTCCCTGATACTCCAGCAGAACACGACAACAGCAGCAGCAACACAAGGACTGCCCAGTCCTTAGCCGACTGGGGAGCCTGCTGGCTCCCCCGTTGGTTTTCGACTTCACCATTAGCACCCAGCCATATCTGTGGGCACTCACACCCACAACAAACACTCCCCAAAGAGATAAGACAACCAATACAAGATAGTAGATGTCCAACCACCCATCTACTATACTGTTCCTCCCACCCAGCAAGCAAGGCGGGCTGTGGATCCCGTTGAGAGGGCAAAGGTTAGGGTGCAGGATGGGAACGAGAGTTACTTGTCCCTAGGTGGACAGGGGGCCCCACAGCCCGCTGACCCCTTTTATTTGGGGCAACATCAGTGGGAGCGGCAAAGGTGGTGTGCACCCAGAGTGACAGCCCGAGGCTTTCCGGGTAGACACTTGGATGGATGAGAGGTACGGTCAGTATCGGCAGGTACACCTACTACTGGCTGGGCTGCAGTGATGGTCACCACCTACAGGGTGTAGCCATAGCTATCTCCAGCTGACTTTAGCCTTCGGTAGTTGAGGTGACACCAGTTGATGAGCATATTATGGCACTGAGACTGAATCATGCCTTTGGCTTCATGTCTCTTATTGCTGTATACACTCCTGCTGATGTTTGCAAACTCGATGTGAAAGAGGTGTTCTACGCCAAACTCGCATCTATGCCAAACTCGCACCAGACAATTGCCCCCGGTGAGATATTCGCAATGTTCTGAGCGACTTTAATGCGGTTTCCAGCTGTGACCAAGCTGGCTATGAGATGTCTGTCATCCCCCATGGCTTGGGAGCTGATCCCAGCAGCGAGAACAGCCTCCTTCTCCGGGACTTAGCTAGGTCCCAGAGAACGAGGATCTCTGGCTCCTGGTACTAGCGCTCCAACCTGCATCGCTGGACATGGCCAAGGAGATCAGCAACATTCTTGGAGGATCCTCCAGAATTGTAGAGTTTACTGGAGTGCCGAGTTCTGTGGAACTGACCATAGGCTGGTTGTGGCTGCCCTACAGGTCCACTTTAAAACTCCTCATCCCTCCAGTGGCCACTCTAAGGTGTTTCACTTGGACAGACTAAGGGAGAAGGAGTGTGTCCATGGGTTCATCATGGCAGTCTCTGACTGATTCACAGAACCTGACAACCTGACTGACCCAGTTGCTCTGTGGGAGTTCTTCAAGCACAAAACAGCCCAAGGGCAAGGCAGAAAACTGAAGCGTGTTGCATGGCTTGGCTGAATGGCAATCAGGTCTTGTGTCGCTCTTTGGTGCACAGGGCTCGGACACTGCTGAGAAGGGACAAGGAACAATTCATCAGGAACCTTGCTGAGAAAGTTGAAGGCCATTTTCTTGGTAAATGACCTTCGCCCTGCCTGCCAAGCCCTGAGAAAGCTGAACTCTAAGCCCACCTTGCTGATGACTGCAGTCCAATCATTGAATGGATGGATCATCTCAGATCACGCTGGGGTTCATGAATGTTGGGCTGAGTATTTTGAGCTGTTGTAAAGGGTAGACCCTCCAACAGTTAGCTTGGATACAAGCGATGTCACAATACCTGTGCTGGACCCACCCATCAGCGAGGAACCTCCTACCCTAACAAAGGTTAGGATGGCGATTTTTAAGCTGAAGAGTGGTAAAGCTGAAGGCATATGTGATATCCCTGCTGAACTTCTAAAGGTTGGGGGTGAACCTATGGCTCAGGGCTTGCATACAGTCTTGACTGCCATCTGGCAGTCTGGTACCATTCCCCCTGACCTGTTGAGAGGCAGTGTCATCTCTCTCTGGTAGGGGAAAGGGGATTAGTGGGACTGTAGCAACCATGGTAATACACTGCTCAGCATACAAGGCAAAGTTTTTGCCCGCATTCTTCTGAAATGGATCCGTGACCACCTACTGAGGCATCAGAGAATAGAGCAGTCTGGATTCACTCCTGCCAAGTCCACAATAGACCGAATACTAGCGCATCAAGTAATTGTGGGATGCCGTCGCGAGTTTGGTTGCGGGTTGCTTGCAGTCTACATCGACCTCAAGAAGGCATTTGACTCGGTGCATCGTGAATCGCTATGGGAGATCCTGAAACTCGGGAATTCTGACACAGATTATTGGCCTAATAGCAAGCCTTTGTACCGGTACTGAAAATACTGTGGTGGGGGTCTGTCAAACTTCTTCCCTATTAATTCAGGGGTGAGACAAGGCTGTGTCCTTGCACCAACACTTTTCAACACCTGTATGGACTGGATAATGGGCAGAGCTACTATCCATAGTCAGTGTGGAGCAACACTGGGCAATATCAAGGTCTCAGACCTTGACTATTGCCTATGATGTTGCTATCCTATCTGAGTCCCTGGAGTCACTGGTGGTGGCTCTTGATGCATTTAGCAATGAGGCAAAGCCCTTAGGCCTAGAGGTCGCCTGGACCAAGATCAAGATTCAGGACTTTGGGCCTGTTAGGGGAACCTGTTCAGTCGGTCCATGCTTGCAGCGAGGACATTGAAGTTACAGATAGTTTTACATACCTTGATAGTATAGTCCATATCTCAGGGCTGTTAGACCAAGAAGTCAAGAGATGGATTGGCCTGGCAACAGCGGCCATGAACTCGACATTTGGAGATGTCTGTACCTATGCAGAAGGACCAAGTTATGTGTCTTCAAGGCCTTGATATTGCCAGTTTTGCTCTATAGAAGCGAAACCTGGACGTTATCTAGTACCTTGGAGTCTCGTCTTGATGCCTTTTGTAACAAGTCTCTTCGCCGGATCACGGGGTACAGTTGGCAGGACCACATGTCCAAATGATTGTTACCTCGTAAGACTGGCATGGGACATGTTACTTGCATTATCCGGGATTGCCAAACTCAGGCTATATGGGCACCTAGTTCGTTTCCCTGTGGATGACCCTGCCCATTAGGCTGTCTCTTTGCAAGACAACCTTGGGTGGGGGAAGCCTGTGGGATGACCCAGGAGGTCATGGCTTGGGCAGCTCGACAAGACCTGTCGCAAGGAATTAGAGATGGACCAAGGGCCTGCCTGGAGGCCCTAGTAGTAAGAAGCAAAAGGTGGATGTGGCCATGCGCCCCCGTCGGCGTTAGCCCCTTGATGATGATGATGATGACTGTGGTCTATGCTTAACCCTAGGCGCCTTCTGCTCATATCCAGTTGAGAGCCTATATGTTGAATCAGGGTTCCCTTCCCTCTGTCGATGCCGTGCCCTTTTATCTTTCAGGGGCTATGCACGTTTTCATCAATTCTCTCTCTCTAAACTAAATGTCCCTCAATCCCTTCTCACTACCTTTAGACGCAGTTCTCTCCTATTCACAGTATCCTCACCTCTGACTCCTACCTTATTCTACCCGTAAATACCTACCTTGGGTTATACCTTCCTCTTGTAAATGCTCCTCTGTTTTCCCTGATACACCAAAATCAGACACCTCCCTTCTATCCTTTTCAATAATTTTCTCAGTCATGCCTCAACTGACTCCTCCAGCATTCACATTTATACAGCTGGTTTTGCTGTAATCTTTCCTTAGAATACCTTCAACTCTCCACTTCCACCTGAATCTAGCATCCTTACAATTGAACTGTATGTGATCGTCTTTGTATGAGAACACGTCTTCTCTCCCTTCCTCATCCTTCATGACTTTCACTAATTATCTCTTATACAATCTCTACAGCCTCAATCAATCAATCCTCTTCGCAAAAATCAGGAACAACTTTAATATACAACACAAAACTGTCAGTTTTTGCTGGATACCCAGCCATGCTGGTATCCCCGGCAATGAACAGGCAGATACACTAACACACTCGGCCACATTGTCCACATCCCATCAACCCAGATTTTCACATATATCAGCCTCAGCCTACTACCCTCACTTCATAACTTTCCTCTTCACCTGCTGGCAGTCTTTCTGGTCTAGCCTTTTTTTTTTTTTTTTTTTTTTTTTTTTTTTAAGTGCTCTGTCCCACCAGGATGTTGGCGATCATGGATTTCCATGATTTTCTTGGCAATTTAGAGCGGTGGTTTGCCATTGCCTTCCGCCCGGTGTTTTTATCGAGTCACCATCTCTATTTACCCGGCACTGACTTGGGCCAGCGGCTAGGTAGGCAATTGAGGTGAAGTTCCTTGCCCAAGGGAACAACATGCCGGCCGAAAACTCGAACCCTCGAACTCAGATTGCCGTCCTGACAGTCTTGAGTCCGATGCTCTAACCACTTGGCCACCGCGGCCTGGCCTGGCCTGGTCCACTAATAAATTGCATAGCTTAAAACCTACCTCCTGTGATCAATACCATCAAATAAGAACTGACATTGGGAAACTGCTCTTGCCTGTTTACGCATTGGACACACTCGTCTCACTCATTCTTATCTCATGTCACAATCTAATCCACTTCTTTGCTCCTCATGCAATGTTCCTCTTTCACTCCCACATATTCTACTATCCTGTCCCTACTTTCCCCAACATCCTAACCTATTGGGCATTCTCTCAGAATCTCTTACCTTTTCCTTAGACAACCTATTCTCCTTCCACTTACACATACCTATCCTCACTTTGATCTAATTGTCTTAACCCTTGAACTCCTCACCCTTTTAACAACCCTTACCTTATATACCCCATCAACTCACCCGCTCTATCCTTTCACTACTATACTCTAACTTTATCCTAATTATTAACTAATTCTTAACCCATTTTCTGCTACTATAATTTACCATAGTGCAATATGACCTTGATGTCTAGCACATTTATATGTTTGAACTATTAACCATTAACCATTCTGGAAATCCACTAATAACGTCTAACTGAACCAAAATATTTTCTTACCTGGGGGCTTTGCCCCCAATCCCTTGTTCATTGTTGTCATGGGGGGCTTAGGAACCGGAGGCACAAGGCAGGGGATCACCCCTGCCTTGGACCTCAGCCCTCGCCTCAACTAATTTTTCATGGTCTTTTCTTCTTCTCTTCTTCATCCCCTTTTTATAATCGTTAACTCATTTTTACCCTTTTCGCCACAGTACGTTATCATAATGCTATATGGCCTTTGTCTAACACATTTATTTGTTTTAACTAAACCATTAACCACTCTGGGAATCCACAAACATCGCTTTATGAATCATCTTTGACCTTAGATGATGACACCTCAGATTTTTTTTTTCAATAAATAGATAAATATTGCTATATTTTGCATTAGCCGCAAATGTCCTTAGATGCTGATGTGGCATAAAAAGAAAATTCATTTCAGAACAGCCACCTCCGGCCCTCCGCTGGGAGCGCCACCACACTTGGCACTTGCTCCCATATCTGTGTATGGTTTTCTATTACTTGTGTGTATTCTTCAACTTAGGAGACGGAGACTGAGGCTCAATCACCCCCCTACTTTGGACCTCATCCCTCGCCTTAACTAATTTTGCATGGCATTTTCTTCTCCCCCTTTCCTTTTCCTTCTTTTTTTTCATCCCTTTCTTCTGTCCACTATCTTAAATTATTAAAACATTTTTACCCTTTTCACCACAATACTTTATCATAATGCAATATGATCTGTGATGTCTAGTACATTTGTTTTGACTATTAACCATTCTGGAAATTCAAAACATCGCCTTATGAACCAAAAACACTTCTTTATCCGGTAGCTTCACCCCCAAGTCCCACCCTATTGCTGAATTTTGAATACGCCGCTAATGATCTTAGATGTTGATGCAGCAGAAAAATTTCAGTAAATAAATAATTAATCAGTACAGTGCTACACCCCCTCCCCCAATCCCTTGTCCGTTGTTGACGAGGAGGGGGGGGCTTAGGATTTGAGGGCTGAGACCTAATGCTGGGGATTTCCCTTGCATCGGGCCTCAATTCGACTCAACTAATTTTGTATGGTCTATTTTCCCTCCCCCTTTTTGTTTGTTTCTGTCTCTTCTCCAACCGCTTCTTCTATCCATTTAGTAAGCTGTGAGAGCCGTGTTGAAAGAATGAAAGACTGACCATGGCCAGTCATGAAGATTTTATACCCTTATTAGGGGCAATGAGGCTTGTCCCTACATCAAATTCTCCCGGTTCCCTGACCCCAGACCTTTCTCCACATTACTCTTAAATTAAGAGTATCCGCTTGTTGGTCGTACAATCCGGAACAGTAAAACACTAGTTGGCAAAATTATGTTTCCTCAACTACATCTACATCTATTTCAACTGTCTGGCGTCAGATTCATAAACTATCAGACAAACATTCCCCTTCCCCTTTATCTATCCATTCCATTCCTCCATGGCTCATACCTTACCCCCATATTTGCTCCTCTGTTTTCCTTGACCCACCAAAATCAGATATCCCCCTTCTATGGTTCCAAATCCACCTCACTTGCTGGTTTCGCAGTAACCTTCCCAATTCGCACTTTCAAATACCCCCTCCTTACTGAATCCAGTGTCCTTACTACAGAACTGTATATTCTCCTTTTTGCCTTAAAGCACATGTAGACTACTTGCTCCCTTCTTTCGCTATTTTTACTGAGTCCCACAACTTATTATCTTTCATAAAGGCTATGCACTCGACCAATCCCCTTTCCTGCAAGATTCAGAAATGATTGTTCTAACCTATCTACGTGCCACAAATCTAACAAATTTTGCTGGGTGCCCAGCCATGTTGGAATTACCTGCAATGAGTAGGTAGATACTCCAGCACGCTCCGCCGCTGTACCCACATCGCACCACCCAAATTTCTCACGGGATCCAGCCACGGATTATTACCACAACTGTCACATCCCCCTCTCAGAAATGATCATCTCCGGCAATTCCCTTTACAAAATTCTGTCATTCTTTCACAAACCACGCATAAAAAAGCGGCTACGCTTCCTTTGCACAAAAAGGTATGCTTGAGCTGGCATTTGGGGAGCCTCTCCTCACTGACAAGTTCTTTCCCTACTTTCCATGTTCCTTTTGTGAAGGCCAATTCAGTCCTGCTGATTTTCATCTGTTAGGAACAACACTAACAAAACGCCTATGTTGTCCTTGCAATCAATACCAAAACAAATGCAGAGTCTGTCCAACTCTCTCTCTCCTTCCGTGAATACGTGGAGGATTCATTGTTTTCCTGGGCGGGTGTTGGAGGAGCCGCAAACCCCTAGCAGGGGGGTCACAGCCCTCTGCATTAAACAGTATAGTGACTGATTTGGTACTGTGATTACAGCAGAGTCGGTGAATTCCACACTGCACACGCGCGACCGAAACTCTCGAAAAAATAGTCAATAGATATCGCATTACAATGCCGTAAACGTAACCACAGCCAATTGAAAATGTCAAAACTTTAAACAAATTTTCTGGCGTTTATTTAATTTGTTTCACAGAAGCATTCTGAGCCTACAGCTTTCCTTATTTCCCGCTACCTTTTTCAAGATCATACATTGTATCTCTTATTTGATGAATGAACCAATGCACTTCCAAACCCTTGAGTATATACCTTTCTAATAAATAACATTTTATGACTGAGATAAAAACAAAAATACGTTTTCCGATTACCAGGTAACAGAAGATGAAACACAAGAGAATCAGTTTATCTATATATATTAAATTATCTAAAATCTTTAATCCACTTTCTGGCATTTCTTGATTTGTATAAAGTGAACCTTTCTATGCTAGAAGTTTCAATATTTTTTATTTTCCACGTCCCTTACTAGGCAATGCATCCAAGCACATATATTTGTACTTGTACTTGGACTTAAGTACAGATTTTTATGTATTTGTACTTCTACTTGGAGTTTAAAAATTCAATTGAACTTGTTCCTGTATTTGTACTTAGACTTTAAGTACTTGAAAAAAATACCAAGTACATTCAAGTACACTACTGAAGTAAAAGTTATATATACTGTGAACAGATTCTAGCGAACTTTGTGAAGGGTAAAGGGACATAATTATGTAGTATTTTCTCAATTGGTAACATGCTGCAAGATACAGGGCCAATACAACACCTCATTACTCAACAAGCATGAACGCGTTCCACTCTTCATTCCTTCATCTCCAATGGCCATTCTAACGGTACTCACGGGACTTGTGTGAGTGCCAACGGCAACATGACTGCTTGACCCTAGCCTCCCGAAGGAGACCAGTCGATTGATCTGACCCGGCCAGGGTAAAACCAAAGACGCGCGCGACAAACACGGGGAGAACCCCTGGGGAAAGACCAGAGGGGATGCCATTCCACCTACAAGATATGCATTATTGTTTGGAACCCTTTGTTCATCCCTCTCAAATGAGTCAGCCACCCAAAGACTGATTCACCTCAGAGAGGGAGCTCAGGTCCTGCACCTTTTCAAGGCGGTTCCAGTGGCAGGACTCGTCGGTATCATTCACTACAGCAGTAGACAAGCAGGAGTCGACACGACTTCACGGACTTGTGATAACTTTACACAACCCAACGATTAAGCTGAATGCAAGCATTGCAAAGCGAAACTCCTGCTCTAAGTATGTAACTTCCAACCTGCACAAATATATGAAGGAAAGGCTCATTTTTAAAAGTGTTACATAAGGGCTCACAATCTGCAAATTACTCCAAGTGTGTATTTTTTATGGGAAGACGGAGGGCAGCCCTTTCCTTTATTTTACCCCTCTCCCCAAAATGAGACGTTGATCCTCAAATTACCATTGGTTATTTTTACACATGTTATATGTTTTTGTTACGTGTGTTATTATTTGATGCTCAAATGAGTAACTGGGAGAATTATGGCTATTTGGAAAAGGGATATCTGGGGACTGGTAGCAGGAGTCGGTTTCGTATGTCTCGCCCTCTCAGTATTTCGTAATGTTGATGTGACGTTTAAGTTAACTAAGACGTAAAAGTAATCACCCACCCAACCAATAGTTCTGTTTTCCTTTATATGAGACTCTATGCATTTCAGGATATTTAATTTACATTATTTATTTTCAGAGAAAACATAGCCAGATGTATGAGGAAGCATGCAAAAGTCACAGCCCTGGGGAGAACAGCAACTACAGTCAATCAAATCTGGATGGATTTGTCAAATATCCTAAGAATTCTTCGCCTCTCGATGTTAGACAAAAGCAACTCAACAATGCACTTGTCCTTTTTGTCGCAAACAACCTTGTTGTTTGTGGTAGAGAGCTCTTACTTCAATGACTGATCCTCGGCACCAGATACCAACTGGAAAGCACCTGGTGAACAAACTACAGCAAAATAGGTGCACTGAAGTTAGATATTCTGTGAAAGCATAACTTGAGTGTACACAGGCTGTTAGCCTCATACTTGACATTTGGTCTCTAGTAGGCAGATGAGATCTTACACATAGAAATTACTGCTCATTTCATCCATGAATGGTCCTTGAAAACGGCCGTTCTGAGCTACAAATGCTTCCGTGGCCGCCACACAGTACACAACATTATGGAAGAATATAAGGAAACTATAAAAATCACAAACATCATAACAGACAATATGATATCAGCATTTTCACTTCCTGCCTTCTAAGATATTTATGATTCTGAATTCTGATTCAGAAGAGGAATTTGAAGAAGTGGACCTGGATGTTGACAATATGGTCAAGAAAAATGATTCATATCAAGTTCTGCCAACTGAATACAATTCATCCTTCGCCCTCACTGCAACTTGTAATAAAGGATGGTCTACGAGAAGCAGGGCAATTAAACTTGGCTCTCAGTAAAGCCTCAAAGTTATTATTATTTTTTTCGACACAAATCCACCATTGCTGCTGATGTTTTGGAAGGTGAGAAAAATTAGATTCTATTTGTGCAACATGATGGAATTCCCAAGTGAAAATGGCTAGATCATTGTTTGAATATTCCTGAACAAAACTTTAGAATCATAGATGATCATAATCTACTTAAAGACATGCCAGAAATCTTTGAGCCATATGAGGCCACAGATTGTCACTGAAGCAAACCACTGTGACTGCAAGTCTGGTCATACCTCCCATTAGGGGCCTCAAATTTCATCTAAACCATATGGAATCCATTTATAACTGAAATCTGTAGAGAAACATTTGAAGCACTATGAAGATAGAAGAGTTTAGGTGCTGGCAACAATTCTATACCCACGGTTTAAGCTCGATTCCTGAAGAAGAAAAGGGGCTCAGAAAGACTAAGCAAATTCAGCACAATCCACAGTTAAGCAAAATCCTGGTGAAGACATACAAGAACCAAAGGAGCCTTAAGAATGGTTAATAGTTAATGGTTAAAAGCAAGATAAATGTGCTAGACATCTAAGGTCATGTAGCACTATAGTTAATGTTAGGGAAGGGTGGTTGAGTTAGTGATTTGTTGTCTAAGCTGGGCAAAGGAATTGGTGAGTGAAAGGGTTAGGGTCGGGTGGTAAGGAGTTAGATTAGATGGAGGATATGTATGCGTTTGAGGAAAGAGAATAGGTTGTTGAAACAGAAAGTGTAGGATTCTGTAAGGATGTCTGATAGGTTGGGAGGTCGGTGAAGGGAGGATAGGTGGGGGAAAGCAGAGTATGGACGAGACATAAAGGGAATGTGGGGAAGAGACAAAATGATAATTGGGGATTGGTATTGGAGGATGTGTAAGAAAGGTCTCTTGAAGGCATACAATAGATGGGTTATAAGAGGAAAGGATATGACAAAGGTCAGGTCTGTGGGAGCGGAAACGCGAATATTCCAATGAAGGATAGTTATACTTTAGTGATATAGATTGTAGTACGTTTTGGAGATTTTGAAGGGGAAGCAGCTAGAGGGTGGGATAAGGACCGAGAGGTCTGAGAATGGAGAGGTGTGGGAGTTGGTGTTCTACTAGGAGGGGTATTAGGAGACAGAAGGTCTGTGGAAGGGGATACTTGTGACATAAGGGATTCACGTGTGTATCCAGGAGGGAGTGGAAGGGATAGAGGGGATGGTGGGAGGGTTACATAAGGGATTCACGTGTGTATCCAGGAGGGAATGGAAGGGATAGAGGGGATGGTGGGAGGGCTAATGTGGGTGGGGTTGGGGTCGGGGGGGATGGGCTGTGTTGGGAGGGGTTAGGAGGATAGGGTGTAGGGGGGATATCGTTAGGAGGAGGATGGATATCAGCAGTTACTTGGAGTGTGAAAGGAGCAGGAGTTGTAAGATTTGGAGGTTGAGTGTCAGTTTCATTAAGTAATCTTGAATATTTGGTTGGGGAGTTTTGGGGGATAAAGGATTTCTTGTGAGGGGGGGAAGAGAGGATTGGTGTCTCAAGCGTAGGGTTAATGGTTAATGGTTAATGGTTAAAAGCAAGATAAATGTGCTAGACATCTAAGGTCATGTAGCACTATAATTAATGTTAGGGAAGGGTGGTTGAGTTAGTGATTAGTTGTCTAAGCTGGGCAAAGGAATTGGTGAGTGAAAGGGTTAGAGTCGGGTGTGGTAAGGAGTTAGATTAGATGAAGGATATGTATGCGTTTGAGGAAAGAGAATAGGTTGTTGAAGCAGAAAGTGTGGGATTCTGTAAGGATGTCTGATAGGTTGGGAGGTCGGTGAAGGGAGGATAGGTGGGGGAAAGCAGAGGTAAGTATGGACGAGACATAAAGGGAATGTGGGGAAGAGACAAAATGATAATTGGGGATTGGTATTGGAGGATGTGTATGGGTTATAAGAGGAAAAAGGTCAGGTCTGTGGGAGCGGAAACCGCGAATATTCCAATGAAGGATAGTTATACTTTAATGATATAGATTGTAGTACGTTTTGGAGATTTTGAGGGGGAAGCAGCTAGAGGGTGGGATAAGGACCGAGAGGTCTGAGATGGGAGAGGTGTGGGAGTTGGTGTTCTACTAGGAGGGGTATTAGGAGACAGAGGGTCTGTGGAAGGGGATACTTGTGACATAAGGGATTCACGTGTGTATCAAGGAGGGAGTGGAAGGGATAGAGGGGATGGTGGGAGGGTTAATGTGGGCGGGGTTGGGGTCGGGGGGGATGGGCTGTGTTGGGAGGGGTTAGGTTAATGGTTAATGGTTAAAAGCAAGATAAATGTGCTAGACATCTAAGGTCATGTAGCACTATAGTTAATGTTAGGGGAGGGTGGTTGAGTTAGTGATTAGTTGTCTAAGCTGGGCAAAGGAATTGGTGAGTGAAAGGGTTAGGGTCGGGTGTGGTAAGGAGTTAGATTAGATGAAGGATATGTATGCGTTTGAGGAAAGAGAATAGGTTGTTGAAGCAGAAAGTATGGGATTCTGTAAGGATGTCTGATAGGTTGGGAGGTCGGTGAAGGGAGGATAGATGGGGGAAAGCAGAGGTATGGGTTGTTTCAAAACGTGGGCACGACAATAGGATGTGTGGGATTGAAAGGGGAACATTACATAAGGTACATAAGGGTGGATCAGATTGTGACATCAGATAGGAGTGTGGCCAATGCGTAGTCGGGCGAGAACGGTCTCCCAACGTCTGTTCCGATGAAATGGAGCTGACCAGGAGGAGATTGATAGTTTTACAGAATGTAATTTATTAGTGCGGAGGCTTGACCAAAAAAGATTGCCATCGATTATACAAGAAGGTCTTAAAGTGTGGGTAATAATCCGTGGCTGGGATACGTGAGAAGCGTGGTTGGTATGATGTGGACATAGAGGCGTGGCGTGCTAGTGTATCTGCTTGTTCACTGCTGGGGATTCCAACATGTCTGGGCACCCAGCAAAATTTGATTGTTTTATGGCGTGTGGACAGGTAGAACAACCAGTTCTGGATCTTACAAACAAGTGGGTTGGTGGTGTGTATTGACTTTATGAGAGTTAATGAGTTACAGGAGTCAGTAAAAATTGTAAAAGAGGAAGAGGAGAGTGAGTATGTGTTTTAGAGCAAAAAGGAATGCATACATTTCTGTAGTAAGGACACTGGACTCAGGAAGGAAGGGGTACTTGAATGTGTGAGTTGGGAAGATTACTGGAAAACCAGCACCGGAGGTGGATTTGGAGCCATCAGTATATACGTGAATACTAGAATGAGTGGAGACATGGTCAAGGAAATGTGTGAGAAGGACAGTAGGAGGGATATTTGATTTTGGTGGGTCGGGGAAAACAGAAGAGCAAATATGGGGGTGAGGTATAAGCCATGAAGGGACGGAATGGACAGAGAACGGGAGAGGTTGGAGATGGGGGAAAGGGGAATGGGAGAGGAGGGTATCCATGCGAGTGGAGAAAGGAGTAGGTAATCGTGGAGATGAAGCTAAGGTAAGAAGTAGGGGTTGTGGGATAGTTAGTTTAGTGAGGGAAAATTGGTGGAATCGAACATAGCATCGGAGAGAGAGAAGGGCACGACGTCGAGATAGAGATGGTATGCCTGATTCAGTGTACAGGCTCTCAACTGGGGAGGAGCGAAAGGCGCCTAGTGCTAAGCGAAGACCACAGTGATGGATTGTATCAAGATGGGCAAGGAGAGAAGTTGAGGCAAAGGAGTAGATATGGCATCCATAATCTAGAGTGGAGAGGATCAAAGTAACATGAAGATGAAGGAGAGTTTTGCGATCTGAGCCCCATGATATATGGGATAGATTTTTTAAGATTCGAAGATGGCGGAGAGCTTTTTCTTTAATGTGTAGAATATGGTCTCGCCAGGACAGTTTGGAGTAAAAAATGACACCTAGGAATTTGCCAGAGGAACGGCATTGGAGTGGAGTGCCATATAGAAATGAGGGTATTTCGAATATGGAGGACAGGGGCAGGATGGGGGGGATGTTTGCCTGATAGTTTATGAATTCGGCGCCAAACATTTGAGATAGATGTAGAGGATGTAATTGATGAAACATAATTTCGCCAGCTATTTGTTTTACTATTCCGGATTGTACGATGGAGATAGGCAGATGCTCTTTTAAAGGAGATAAGGGCTGATAGTTGATTTGGAGTACCTCTCTTGTAGCTGCACGTTTTAAGCGAAGTGCTTTAGTGCAGTCAGAATTCCACCATGGAACACATTTGGAGGTATATGGTCTTGAGGTTCGAGGGATAGCTGTATGTGCAGCTCTTAAGACTGTATTTGTGAAATACTGTATCATTTCTGAAATGGAGGTGAGGGAGGATGGAGGGGTATGAATAGCAGAGAGTGAAGTGAAAGTATGCCAATCGGCTCTATCAAAGCACCAGCGTGGGGAGTTAGGAAGTGGTACGTATGAAGTAGGAGAAAGGAGAACTGGAAAGTGGTCACTAAGACTGACCAGTGGAAATCTAAATGAAGAGAAGGGGAGCATAGAGAGAGGTCAATGCATGAAAAGGATTACGTGCGTGTATCAATATCATTAACAGCAAGAAGGAATAAAGTGGTACTGAGCACACTGCCTTGTGGGACACCTTCGATCTGGGGAAAGAAAGATGATGTGGCAGAGGCGATTTTGACCTGGAAAGTGCGTTGGGAGAGGAAGGACTTTATGAAGACACCCATGTTTCCACGTATGCCTAGAGAGGACAATTGTTGGAGAATATGGTACCGCCATGTCGTATCATATGCTTTTTCTAAATAAAAAAAAATAGCTAGTACGGATTCATAGCGTGCAAATGCAGATGTAATATATGTCTCAAAATGAGCAAGGGGGTCAGCTGTGCTTCTGGCACGGCGAAAACCGAATTGGGAAGGAGAGAGAAGATTGTGAGATTCAAGATACCACATTAAGCGGAAGTTCACCATTCGCTCTAATAGTTTGCACAAGCAGCTAGTTAGTGCGATGGGGCGATAGTCTTGAGGAAGGGTACCCGATTTATTGGGTTTCAGGAAGGGAAGGATAAGAGCTTCTCGCCAATTAGAAGGGAAATTTCCTGATGTCCATATGTGGTTGTAAATTTTTAATAGGAAGGATAAGGAGGAAGATGGGAGTTGCCGGAGCATACGGTAGTGAATACCGTCAGGGCCTTCATGAGTGTTACGGCACGATTGTAGGGCAGTAATGAGTTCAGAGGAAGAAAATGGGGCATTATAGGACTCATCAGAGGATGGGGTGAAGGTAATGGGGGTACGTTATCTGGTGGTCTTAATAGAAGAGAAGTGTGGAGAAAGGCGAGAACCACTACTGACCTGGCTGAAATAATCACCCGTTCATTAGCGACTTGGAGGGGATCAGAAATGAGGGTATTTCGAATATGGAGGACAGGGGCAGGATGGGGGGGATGTTTGCCTGATAGTTTATGAATTCGGCGCCAAACATTTGAGATAGATGTAGAGGATGTAATTGATGAAACATAATTTCGCCAGCTATTTGTTTTACTATTCCGGATTGTAAAACAAATAGGAGATAAGGGCTGATAGTTGATTTGGAGTACCTCTTTTGTAGCGGTAACTGTTCATTTCTGAAATGGAGGTGAGGTAGGATGGAGGGGTATGAATAGCAGAGAGTGAAGTGAAAGTATGCCAGTCGGCTCTATCAAAGCACCAGTGTGGGGAGTTAGGGAGTGGTACGTATGAAGTAGGAGAAAGAAGAATTGGAAAGTGGTCACTATAGGGAAAGTGGTCTAAGACTAACCAGTGGAAATCTAAATGAAGAGAAGGGGAACATAGAGAGAGGTCAATGCATGAAAAAGATTGCGTGCGTGTATCAAAGTGTGTGGGGCGATCTGAATTTAGAATAGTAAGGTCAGCTGTGGAGAGGAAGCGCTCTAGAGATCGGCCTCGGGAGTTTGTGACAGAATCACCCCATAGAGTGTGGCGGCAGCTAAAGTCACCAACTATGAGGAAAGGTGGTTGAAGTTGGGAAATTAGATTTTCAAAAGCAACAAAGTCAATGGGGTGGGAAGGGGAGAAGTAGACTGAAATCACTGTGATCCAACGATGAAGGAAGATACGGATAACTGTGCAAGGGACATTGGTTTGAAAGGGAGGTGTGACATAAGGTGTTTTCTGATTGATAAGTATGGATGAGACATAAAGGGAATGTGGGGAAGAGACAAAATGATAATTGGGGATTGGTATTGGAGGCATACAATAGATGGATTATAAGAGGAAAGGATATGACGAAGGTCAGGTCTGTGGGAGCGGAAACCGCGAATATTCCAATGAAGGATAGTTATACTTTACTGATATATATTGTAGTACGTGTTGGAGATTTTGAAAGGGAAGCAGCTAGAGGGTGGGAAAAGGATTGAGAGGTCTGAGATGGGAGAGGTGTGGGAGTTGGTGTTCTACTAGGAGGGGTATTAGGAGATGGAGGGTCTGAGGAAGGGGATACTTGTGACATAAGGGATTCACGTGTGTATCCAGGAGGGAGTGGAAGGGATAGAGGGGATGGTGGGAGGGTTAATGTGGGCGGGGTTGGGGTCGGGGGGATGGGCTGTGTTGGGAGGGGGTAGGAGGATTGGTGTAGGGGGGATATCATTAGGAGGAGGATGGATATCAGCAGTTACTTGGAGTGTGGAAGGTGCAGTTGTAATATTTGGAGGTTGAGTGTCAGTTTTCATTATGTAGTCTTGAATATTTTCAATGGTTTCTTCTGAGGAGTTGGTTGGGGAGTTTTGGGGGATAAAGGATTTCTTGTGAGGGGGAAAGAGAGGACTGGTGTCTCAGCATAGGAGCAAAGGAAGGTGGAGGTGATTGTGTGGTAGGGGAAGAGGGGGTGGAACGTTTGTTCTGTCTGTTACGGGTAGTGCGAGGAGGGAGAGGGGAAGGTGTTGGGGTTGTAGTGGTGATTGAAATATCTGTAGTAGAGATTGGAGTGTCTGGATTTAGGGTGGCAAAAGAGTTTGACTGGGAAGGTAGGAGGTAGAAGAGGGGGGTTAGATGTAGGGGGGGGGTTTAGGAGAATTGATAGAGTGAGCAGTATTACTGGAGTAAGGAGTAAGAGAGAAACCACGTCGACGTGCTTCTTGTCTGGCTTCACGTAGTGTGATTCCAAGTTTGAATCTGAGAGTTGCTACCTCAGACTCAAATTTGTAGGTGGGACAGCCCCTATAAAATACATTATGGGGGCCGCCACAGTTGGCACATGTGCGTGATTGTGCAGGCAGTTAGATCGGGTATGGCCAGGTTGGGCACATAATGGGCATCTGGCTGTGGAACGGCAATGTTTGGCTGGGTGTCCTAGACGCCAACAGTTTTGGCACTGACGTGGAGGAAGTTGGTATGGACGAACAGGGAGGGATTCTCCTCCTATGTAGACGTTAAAGGGAAGGTCATGTCTACGGAAGGTAATTTTGGCTATGTTAGTAGGTTTCTTTCAATGACCTCTGGGGGGAATGGAGTAGCATTGCACTGATGTTGCATCATAGTCTGTGAGACAGGCAAGTAGATCTCCACAATCTGACCAATCTTTGTCATAGATTGGGCAATTTGCTGGGGAATTGAAACTGTTCCGGTGCAAGTATTGAGGGTTGGATGGGGTTCTGCAAGGATGGGGTTACCATATATGTCTGTTAGTTTTGTGAATGCTATAGCTTGGTTTTCGGATGTTACTGTGACAAGACGGGAGCGGTCGGGTCGGCTACGGGAAAAAGCCTTTGCCTACTTGTTTTTGGAGACATTGTTGGAAGAGAAGGGTGTTGTCAGAGTAGGGAGCTGTGGGAGGGATCACGAAAAATCGGTCCCATTTGGCTGCGCTGAAGAGGGTATTCAAAATTGTTGTAGAGATAGGGGTAGTAGAAGGGCGGGGGCGTGACGAAGATGGAGTAGTGTTGAGGGAGGTAGGGCAATAAGGCTGTAAGGTATTAATAAGGGAGGATGGGGTGGTTGATGATGGAGGTTGTGGGGTAGAGGTGTTGAAGTTGAGCTTGCTGGGAGAGTGGAAATGTTCCTTAAAGGGGTTTATTGTTGGCTACTGTACTAGTAGGCACTGATGATGGGGTAGTTATTGCAGTGTTCGGAGCCGTGGTCAAAGGAGAGCCTGGGTCAGGGGAAACGGGTGGGTTTACATCTTTGGGCTATTTTATAAAGGGGCAAGCCCCATTGCCCCTAATATTGGGGATAAGTTTTCATTACTGGCCATGGTAAGCCTGGATTATGTTGGGGATAAAAACAGTCCACCCCTCAGGGTCCCCTTGAGGGGTAAGGGCTAGATAACTAAATCAGGGGAATACCGTGCCCATGGCTCCCTCAAGCCGTTCAGGACTGGCACAAAGTCAGCCTTTCATCCTTTCAGCACGGCTCTCACACCTTAGGAGGTGGATAGTAGAAGGGTTTGGTGAAGGGACAGAAATTAAAAGTGGAAAGAAAAAAGACCATGCAAATTAGTTGAGTTTAGGGCTGAGTCCAAGGTTTGGGAGTTTTCCCATATTGGGTCCCAGTCTCCGCCTCCTAAGCCCCCCCACAACAACAACGGGCAAGGGATTGGGGGGGAGGAGCCTTAAGAAAGTTCAGAATCATTCCCTTTGAAGAGGAAGTGGATATGCAGTTTCATGCATATTCATACACAGGAGTCAACATCCATACCTGAAAAGGTGCAGTCAATCAAAACTCAGATCAACTGTTATCTGAGCCAGCTTGCACGATTTTCAGCATTGCTGGAAAAGTGTTGAAGCCTGATAGATGTCTTAATGACAAAATCTTTGAAAGTGTATTGCTCATAAAGTGCAATGATGATGCACCCTAAGCTCACTTGTGTATTTCTTATTTCAAGTAAATGGCATTTTCTTTGCCTTATTTAGGAGTAAAATGGAACTAGAATTTATCAAATCTTATTTGAAAAATCCATATTTATTTTATGATGTAATTTTGTGATTACTTTCATATTATAAGGAAAGCCTCCCACACCCCAAAAAAAAGTTGCGGAATGAGTCACATGAAGAACAAATTTATGTTCATTAAATCTACTGCACTTATCTGCTATTTTTAGTTAGAAAACTATATATTAAAATAGAATAAGGACAAGTTTTAATGCCCTGATACCTTTATTTTCTGCACCAAATTTAGTTTTATTACTGATATGAGAAATATATGGATAGTCTTTTGCAGCACAGGGAATATTATTTTTTGAAGTATCTACAAAAACTACCAACTTAAGTGCATTATGAAAGTACTTGTCTTTGTACTTAAGTACAATGACATGGACTTGGACATAGTGACTGTACAAAGTGGCTGTACTTGTACTGAAAAATATCCAGGTACTTGGACTTGGACCTAAGTACAGTTACCTGTACTTGGACCCAACCCTGCTATCGTGTCTTATATGTATATAGGGTAAATCCAACAATGCATTTCCAAACTTTTATTAAAAAATCTAAATAATTGCACTTGTAATAAATACATTTAATGATCAGGATACAAACTTTTTCCCCTATTCCCAAGTAACAGAAGATTAAATGAAAGAAAACAATCAACCAATCATTCAAATATTACAATACATGGTCATAATTAATTCAACTCTTGTAATAAGATGAACAACCAAGAAAACATGAAATTAGAGAATGATTTCATTCTTGTAGCTGCGTGGAAGATCCTTGTACGGCAGAACAATAGAGTTGAGCACAATCACCTCAGATGGCACTGATACATTACACCCTATAAAGAAAGAAAAAGAAAAAAATGCAAACGTCATTTACTTGATGCTAGCTATTTTTAAGTGCTCTAAAACATCAGCCAAACATACTTTTTTTAATGTACAGAACATTCAAATAACCAGGATAATTAAAATTCTTTACTTGTCTCATTTTCACGAAAAAAGATAAAATTTTATAGAAGGGGCATTATATAAAAAGAAGAAAAATGTGTGTCTGTGTGTGTGTGTGAGTGTGTGTGTGTGTGTGAATGTGTGTGTGTGTGAATGTGTGTATGTGTGAATGTGTGTGTGTGTGTGTGTGTGTGTGTGTGTGTGTGTGTGTGTGTGTGTGTGTGTGTGTGTGGTGTGTGTGTGAGAATGTGAATGTGAGTGTGTGAATGTGAGTGTGTGAATGTGAGTGTGTGAATGTGTGAGTGTGTGAATGTGTGACTGCGAATGTGTGAATGTGTGAATATGTGTGACTGCAAGTGTGTGGATGTGTGTCTGTGTGTGTGTGTGTGTGTGTGTGTGTGTGTGTGTGTGTGTGTGTGTGTGTGTGTGTGTGAATGTGAGTGTGTGTGAATGTGAGTGTGTGTGAATGTGAGTGTGTGTGAATGTGAGTGTGTGTGAATGTGAGTGTGTGTGAATGTGAGTGTGTGTGTGTGAGAATATGTGTATGTGTGTGTGTGAGAATATGTGTATGTGTGTGTGAATATGTGTGTGGGTGGTGTGCGTGTGTTTGATGGGGTGTGGTGTATTCTGTGATTGGGTATGGCGTGATGTGTTGTGTTACAGCAAGTGGTGTGCTAGGTGAGGAGGTATGGTTTGTTGTGCAATGGAGGATGCACAAGTTCTAAAAAATAAATATAAGGCAAAATCTTTTTATCCTAGGAACTAAGCCAATTAAAAACTAATTAGTGATTTGGTGTGGGGCAGTTCCTAAAGAAGAGCTGTATCATTTGTTAACTTCTCTAAATATACAATAAAGCATTGTGAAAATATTACACATCTAGGCGATGAGTCTAAACACATGTTAGTACAGCAATAATATTACCACAAGGTAAACTAGAATATAACAAAAGATTTCTAGATTAGCAATAAAAATGAAGAATAATGGTTAAAAGCATATGTATATGAGACCTAAGACAATGGTATTTAGAAGCAACAGGATCTGTTACCTTGTATGGTATAGAAGTAGTATACATTTTATTTTTCATTTTTCTTATTCAACTTTTACTTTCACAGCTATCACAATCATAACCTGACTTCCAATCACTCATCTCTTAAGTGCAGTCACTGCTCGGCCAACATTCTCTAAGACATTATGCATGCTTAAGGTAATATGGTTTAGTTTGCCTTAAGATATTAAAAAGAATATTTAAACTTATTCTTTTCCTTACAATATGTTATTACTCATGGAATGTTTATTGATACAAGGAGTGGAGACTTCTTTAGATGATACACAATATAGGGATGTGACAAGCATAATTTCTAGAGCTTATCACAGCAGGCTTTGGGAAGCACATATCCCATTAAAGAAAAAAAAAAAAATAAAAAATAATAGAAAAAAATATTGAGTGTAATTGAGAGCCCATTTCTCTGTTTAGACTGCAGAGAATAGCAGTATATATGAATATTTGCTGACAAACTACCTACCACCTCAAAATGACATTGCAACTTAGTTATACAATGAAGATGAGGAAAAGCTTTGATGCACCAATGACACCCAAAATACTTATGTTTGAAGTAATGTGTGATCCAGCTTTAACAGCTTAAAGCCTCTAGGTAAATCGTCAAAAACCATTTCTTCTCTATTTTTTAATTTATTTTTGGAAATGAGGCTAAAAAGAGACTTTCAGCTTATTTTTGAGGGGCTGTCTATTCTCAATAACAGTCAAGGCCAAACAACTGAACAGCTGTTTAACACACACAACTTAGAGCAGGCTTGACTGCATGTGGCACGGGTACTTGCTGTTGGCATTTGCGACAAGTTCACCATAATGTGATTAGATGTCATCTGATGTGAGTGGGTTAAACTAAAAAAAAAACATTTAATATTTGATGGAGGCTATGTACATGCAGTACTGTCCTACAGGATATATGTATCTAAAAGTGTCTTTATCTGTGGATATTTCCCTGCTAGTGCTGACTGACTTTGTAAATATTATTTAATTTTGCAAAGCCTTTATTTCTTTTTTTTTTTTTAATGCAACATTTATCCCAAAGACTTCAGCTCACCTCAAATGAATCTGCATTTTTGGAGGTTAAGTGACAAATTTTGACTGGCTTAACCTATCCTTAATGCAGAGATTATGATTATCTAGTTATGTATCTATTTCCTAATCAAAATCCACCTCTTTAACCCCAAAAGTGTTCTATTAGGATGTTACATCATATGTTAATCCTATGTGCCATGATCTTTCAAGGCCTGTCAAAAACTGGCAGGGTTTTTATGCCTTTTTTCATTATTAATAAGGCATTGGTAAAGTCCTCTAGTTCATGTAACTGTTTAACTTCCCTATTTCCCATGTTGTCAATCCTAATAATTGGTTTTAGGAAGATTTCTCTTGTAGTTAGCTTTTTTATTTGACTTATGGAAGAGCTGAAAAAATCCGAAGCTTAAGGCAATAATATATAAATAAAAGTTTTGATTATGTTCCTACATCTGCAGTTTTTGTGAGCATATGCATTACATTACATATTACAATGTTTCGTCTCTCTCAGTTTTGCTCAGCCAACTATTTTCATTATTTCCTTGAGATGGGCAAACTTTAAAAGATATAATGAATCTTTATTTATCTATTCTTTTATATAAATAATTTGAAGGATGTGTGGTGCAAATGACTTATTTCAGGATTTAATATGGGAAATATAAAACCACTGCAAGACAGTTACCAAAAGCAAGGCAAATCAATTAAAGCAATCAAATTAACAATATCAGACTACACATCCGTTTTACTTTAATTTGATAATGTTTGAACAGAAACTTCATGCATAGTCAATTTAATATTATTTCTTTTAATTTCAATCTACTAGATGTATAAACATTCCAAATAGTGTTAAATGCAAAAGAAAAAAAAGAAAAGAAAAGAAAAAAACAGCCATTTGAATAAATTCTGTAGTATTAGAATGGCAATACTCCAAACATAAGCAAATTAACTTATAAAATGTTCAAGCAAATCCCATCACTTAGTCTATCTTTGCAAGTATCAAAATCAGGACAGTTATCAAGGCAAATGCTACATGCAATTTCTGACCAAATGAGCTTAGGTTACAACAAAACAGAAGGATAAAAAAAATCACTTCCATCTTTTGATTGGCACCCTAAGGTCTTGGTCAATACATAAATAAATAAAAATATAGTTGAGAGATTTTCTTGAATATCAAACCTAAAATTGCCTTGTGTCCAGTCAAAGAAAGATGCAACTCAAAGAATAATCTGATTGAGGATGCTAGTTGAGAGTTCTTTATTTGGAAGCACAATGGAGTTTAATACCACCACTTCTGATGAGACTCTCACATCAGTACCTGTAGTATGTAAAAAGGCAAAACTTTATAGATAAACATCTTGAGTGAATATGTCTAATATTATTTAAGGAAACCCATTTGACTATACCAACAAAATACCACTGGTATCATATCCTCACAGCAGAATGATTCACTTTAATTCACCATATAAAACATAACAAGACAGTTTCATAATTACTCACAAGAACAAGATACATATCATTACTGCCTCCACAAAAAATACAACAGTGAACTCCCTTTTCCATTCAGTTTTTAATGAGGTGTGAAAGAGAAAGAGAGAGAAAAAGAGAAAAGAGAGAGAAAGAGAGAGAGACAAAGAGAGAGAGACAAAGAGAGAGAGAGAGAGAGAGAAGAGAGAGGAGAGAGAGAGAGAAAAGAGAGAGAGAGAGACAAAAGAGAGAGAGAGAGACAAAGAGAGAGAGAGAGAGACAAAGAGAGAGAGAGAGAGACAAAAGAGAGAGAGAGAGAGAGACAAAGAGAGAGACAAAGAGAGAGAGGAGAGAGAAAGAGAGAGAGAGAGAAAGAGAGGAGAGAGAGAGAGAGAGAAAGAAGAGAAGAGAGAGAGGAGAGAGAGAGAGGAGAGAGAGAAAGAAAGAGGAGAGAGAGAGAGGAGAGAGAGAGAGAGAAAGAAGGAAAGGAGGAGGGAGAGAAAGAAGGAAGAGAGAGAGAGAGGAGAAGAGAGAAGAAGAAAAGAGTAGAAAAGAGAGAGAGACAGAGAAAAAGAGAGAGAGAGAGAGGAAAAGCAAGAGAAAGAATGAGAGAGAGAGTAGAAAAGAGAGAGAGACAGAGAAAAAGAGAGAGAGAGAGAGAGGAAAAGCAAGAGAGAAAGAATGAGAGAGAGAGATTATCTTCCTGTCCCCTGGCCCTCAGCTAATTCTTCTCATGACATGACAGTCACCCCACCTGGATCAAATGTGTTAATGCCTGGAGGGGATGTACTATCAGAAGCAAAAGTCTGACTACACATACAGCCTATTACACATTTCAACACTACTCACAGATGTCATGGTATTTGTTGCATCCTAAGTAAAACAAACATGGAGGGGGTGGGGGAAGTGGAGCATGAGAGAGGCAGGCAGGCAACAAGTAGTAGAGAGATGGAGGGGGAGAAGAGAGAGAGAGAGAGAGAGAGAGAGAGAGAGAGAGAGAGAGAGAAATTGAAAATTAATTCTGCTACTGCTTTCTTATGATCATAGATTAAATGTTTTATTGTAATTCTTGTATTAGCTGCTTATTTCATGCAGTGTAACCTCTTCATGTTATGATTCACAATGTACTATTTATCAAAGGGCATGCACAGACACATCCGGTCAAGCAGGTCAATTCTTCCTGACTCAGTCTGAAAGTAGAGTACCAACTACCTGCTCTTGCTCAGCCACAACCATAAGGGATGCCAATCACTCTCCTCCTGCTAAAGGTAACTACTTAATAAAGTGGAGGAACCACAATGTCTGCTACAACATGGGTTCTCCATCATCCCCTCCACATCAACTTACAGATAGAGACAGACACATAGAGAAGACCTTATGACATGGGTTCTCCATCAACAATATCACCAATAAATTGTTTATCAGGAAAAAAGTGAGAGAGAGAGAGGGGAAAGAGAGAGGGAGAGAGAGAGGGAGAGAGAGAGGGAGAGAGAGAGAGAGAGAGAGAGAGAGAGAGAGGAGAGAGGGAGAGGAGAGAGAAGGGAGAGAGGAGGAGAGAGAGAGGGAGAGGGAGAGAGAGAGAGGGAGAGAGAGAGAGAGGGAGAGGGGAGAGAGAGAGAGAGAGAGAGAGAGAGAGAGAGAGAGAGAGAGAAAAGAGAGAGAGAGGGAGAGGGAGAGGGGGAGAGAGAGAGAGAGAGGGAGAGAGGGAGGGAGGGATGGGGGGGGGAGAGAGAGAGAAACAGAAAGAAAAAGGGAGAAGGTGGCAGAAAAAGGCAGAGAAAAAGGGAAAAAACAAACATGAAGGAGAAAGAGAGTAACTGATAGAGACAGAGACGTAGAGTAAGATAAAGAAAAGAAGGAAAAGACATATAATGATAGAAAACATGAAAAAATTGGTGGAGAAAAGAAAATGGAGAAATAGAGAGCTGAGGAAACTGACCTTTTTTTCTTTCATGGGAATGAGAGCTAGTAAATTGAATAAATAAAAAATGACCATACTGTTGTGAATAAAATAATAATGAGGGGGAAAAAAGACAGATAATAAGGACTACAAAGACTACTCAACTCAATTTGGTTGTTTAGGCCTGTAGCATGAGCAGAAGAAGCAAGATACTGATGGTAAAATTTCTAAATTTGACATAGAACAAAATAAATGAGCTAAAGAAACTCCATCCAGTTGTAGCAATGACCTAGTAAAATACAAATCTAAATATTCTAAAAAATAAATTTAGAAAGAAACTTATAAAGGAGTTTTGCAAATAAAAATCAAAAGTACATGATCAGTACTCACCAAGGATTGTTATTGAAGGGTTTAATTTGCCCTCATTATTAAATAGAGGGACATTATCCATTTTGGCAAAGGGCTTATTTGGATTTGGGTCACAAGGTGTTCCTTCTAGGCGTGACCAAGCTCCAACTGTCAAATTCCATCCAACCACCCTGAGACAGAATTTATTCTCCTCAAGCAACTATTGCATCACTAAAGTTTTTACTTAATATTTCATGTTAAGTATTTAATTTTTTTTTTTTATGCTGCACTACAAATTTCCAAAAAAATCTGAGTAGCACATTTGTGTAGTCAACAGCTTCAAGGAACTAATGATACATAGTACAATGATAAAATTAACAAACTCAGAATAACTAAAACAAACTAATACACACGTATACAGCACACAGCTATGTTCTTGTATTGTTGTGTTGCCAAGAATAATAGATTCTCGGATACGGACACCTGCACCAATTACTGCATTCTTTCCTACACTCACATTTGGACCCAACTGCAAAGACAATATAGTGTATTAACACACGTATACATGCATAAATTTGGAACATGAAACTTGCATATGTATAAGTGTGTAAACAACCACACCAGAATATTTATAATTGATTTCAGTGGTTCTCATTGTTCATTATCCATTATCCTAAGCACCATCTGTTGCAAAGTTTACTTGTGACTTACCACTGCAGATGGATCAACACTTGCTGTTGGATGAATGTAAACATCACCAATGATTGTTGGCTTATCTGGCCCATTTGTGGCTAAGCGATCTTCCTTCTGCTTGTGGTAGAGTTGGAGGTAGTGGCGATTGGCATATATGGCAGAGCCTGCAGTCTTGATTTGAGACCACCACCTTAATCAGGAGAAAGGACACAATACTGTAGTCTCATTTTCAATATATCTAGCTTTTGCATTGTGGATTTTTCTACCATACATATACATACACATAAATAAACACAAAAACACACACACACATTTTTTTTTTTCATGAAACTGCTGTCTCCCAAAAAGCTAAACATTATTTCTTAATTTGTTTTTGAGGAATGGATAGGAGACAGTGAGTTAGAAAAGGAAATGGATTTGAAGAAAGTTTACCCTATACTATTTATCATACAAAACTGACCTGTCTGTGGTGTAAACATAGGCTTGACCAGTGCCTGCAATGGGCATCAGAATGTCTTGTTCTAGCTGAATAGATTCATTGCCCTCACTGTCATCACTGGAATGTAAAATCAGCAATGCACAGGCACAATCTCAATATAAAACAAATAAAATATCACACTTAAAACAGTATCATAAAATTTACTAGATTTTCATTCATATTTTCTCAGGTTCACTATGCACTTACCTGTAAAAATCTTGTCTTGAGTTAAAAATTTCACCCACTCTTTTAAATATATCAGGGGAGCAGATGTATACACCACAGTTAATCAGGTTTGATACAAAAGTGGATGGCTTCTCAACATAATGAAGGACCTGATGTGTGTCTTTTGCTTCAACTGGAGAAATATAATCATATATACTTTAACATTACTTATTTATGGTGTAACACTGATATGATGATGAATGATGATGATGATAATAAAGCAATGACAGATTTGTTAAAACATACTCTTACCAACTATATTACAACATATTCTTACCAATGCAACCATACATAGTAGACTGTTGTCTTGTGGCTTCTGTACCCATAATAGTAATGAGTGAAGGTGTGGTAAGATTGGTGTGGAAGTCAAGCATTTCCTGCAGGGGAAAGTCTCCACATACATCCCCATTTAGCACAAAGAAAGCATCAGGATTCCCTGAGCTTATCTGATCACGAAAATGATAGATTCCTCCTGCTGTTCCTAAAGCTTGATATTCTTGGAGATATCTTAAAAAGAGTATTGAATTCATATTTTAAGGATTAACCACATATAGAAAACTGATTCATTTTTAGTACATGATCATCAAAGAGGCATATGACAGAGTTATAAATCTCCAATTCTATTTTCAAAATGCCTGACAGTTCCTGGAGTGTGCTCATGAAAGGTCTTACTAGTTTCTCTGACAAGATTAAGGACTATTTGTAAACAGATTTTGATTCCAAGATTATTGTAGAATTTGTCTATGACTTATTTAATCCAGTGTCATGGGGATGGCAAGTCCATACATGCCATGCCTACTGTGAGTTTAGTTTGTTAATGGTCTTTACATATAGATGGTTCTACAAGTATTTGATTATCAAGAAGTGAATTACTAGTACTACCTATCTCACCTGTTTACCCTTTTCCCTGTTTTTTGGAAATATATGTGTATATAATGTTGGTGTAATATGTGGTTAGTGTTATGTCTGTATGTATATGTGTTATATATTATATTATATATATATTACTAATATATTATATATATTGATATATTTATATATTATATATATATAGTTAGTATATTAGTATATATATATATATATATATAATATATATATATAATATATATGATATATATAAGATAAATAATATGATGAAAGAGAAGAGAGAGAGAGAGAGAGAGAGAGAGAGAGAGAGAAGAGGACGAGGAGAGAAAGAAAAGAGAAGGAGAAGAGAGAGAGAGGAGAGAGAGAGGGAGAGAGAAGAGAGAGAGAGAGAAGAGAGAGGAGAGAGAAGAGAGAGAGAGAGAGAGAGAGAGAGAGAAGAGAGAGGAGAAAGAGAAGAAAGAGAGAGAAGAGAGAAAGAGAGAGAGAGAGAAAGAGAGAGAGAGAAAGAGAGAGAGAGAGAAGAGAGAGAGAGAGAGAGGGCAGGGGGGGGGGGGTGGTGGATTTGTAAACATCAAAATGTCATAATTTACCGTTTGAATGTCTTTTCAGATGAAATATACTACATTAACAAAGTCAAGAGTAAACAGTGTAATTACGTACATTTTGCAATGCACTATAGTGCCAAATATTTGGGCAGGGTTTGAATGTGATAAAATGCCATACTGATCTAACTATTTGTTTGGAAAAAATGATGGGTTAAGGTGCCTGAAACTCATAGTACTATCTTTTACATTTCTTGGCACCCTCTATATTTGTTGTTATTGCATTAGCTGAGAAGGTGTGTGGTGCCATTTGTATTTTCTAAGAGAAGTTATCTTCAACAACTATAAGATTGCATTATTATTGTCGGCATCTCATAAAGACAATTTAAATCCAGTCCTTCCACATCTAGGACAGCCCCGGACCTATCTTAAACTTTAGCTGAGTCACAGACAAAGTTGGACTGTTGAAGACATTTCTGTGAGGAATCAAAGACAAAGTTGCAGTCAATGAAGTTTTTTTCTGTCAAAGACAAATCTTGACCTATCATGAATACTGCTCTAGATGCCTGCATAAGTAGGAACAATGATTTTCTATGATTATATACATTAGATATAATTCAAAGAATAATTGCAATACAGTTATGAATTAAAAACAGAAAAATATAATTGGTAGTCTATAAGTTAGTTAATATATTGATCCTCTTATGCAACTATTCAACAGGGTTTTTCTTAGGTTAATTAGAATAAGTAAATGTTGATTTTTAGAATGATTTTATCTAATAGGATCACATTATTTTTAAAGCATTACAACCTAAAACTAAAAGTAAAGTTACAAGAAAATTTCTTAGTAGTATTTAATTTTTTTTTTTTCAAATATTTACAGTGCACATCAATGGAGAAATGAAATAAAAGAAATGAGAAGTTCATTATCTTTATTCTGGGCATGGTTCAATGCAACGTCCAGTGCAGGTAAGTGTAATAAAAGAAATAAAATATTAAGTAGCACTACACAAGTACATGAAGTGAAAAAGCAAACATAACTAATTTTAAAAACTGAATAATTATCACTTTTGGCTTTAAATTCATTCATTTTTATGAATTATCACTCATCACTTCCCTGATTCAAATCCAGAAAATTCCAATATTACCTTATTCTTATCTTGTAAGTAGCCATCATGTCAGCTACAAACTGTTGTAGTTGTTGGGCAGGGAAGTATCCAAGGAGTAGAATTTCCCTCAGATCTGGTAAAGAAGCAAGTGCTTCTATGTGGTGCTGAACCATCGGGAGGCCAGCCACTGGGAACAGCGGCTTTGGGACATCCAAGGACAAGGGTCGAAAGCGTGTGCCTGTAAATGATATCTATTTTCTATATATAGTCAAGCAAGGAAAGTACAGTAATGTGCATACTGGTTTATCAAACAAATTTACAGAATATAAAATATAGATCATAATAACTATCAGTGAAGTATTCCAGGTCATCATATACAACTGGATTATTCAAGCACTAATTTTCATGACTACTATGCCTTGATTTTCAGCTTTATCTTACTTTTAGTACATCATAACTGGTTGTTTTATGTGATACTGAATTACTGTTAACAAGACAATTTTCACTAATTCATAAGATGGAAACATCTTTCTTTGAAAAATGTCTCTGACCGGATATACCTTCAATACCTATTATAAATCTTTGAATACAATTCCACAACAAATGAAAAACTTTCTGTCAGTACTGCCACTACTAGAAATTAATAAGTTCTGAAGTTAGCATTTCTTGGAAATGTAAAATGTATTAATTATTTTTGCCAGTACAAGTAAATGTCACTGAATTCTATATCACCAAATTATATATCATTTCCTTTATACATTAATCATTAATCTTTATCATAAATTTATGTAGTAATTAGAATTCATGATATACTCTAGTATACAGAATATATCATGACACATAAGATCAAGAAAAAAATGTGTCTATGTTTTTGTATGCACACACACACACACATACACACATACACAGACACAGACACACAGACACACACACAGACACACACACACACACACACACACTTGGCTTTTGTTAATCTGTTTATTTTGTTGTCATAGATTGTTAGTTTACTTTGTTGTGTGTTGTTTATAAGTTTATGTATATATAGTTTGTCTCGCTATCTGTATTTCTATGTACATTTTCAGCCTCTGGCTGCATGAAAATCAATAAACCGATTATTATTATTATAATTATTATTACACACACACACATGCACACGCACGCACACACGCACGCACGCACACACACACACACACAAAACACTCTCTCTCTCTCTCATACACATACTGTATAAACATACATTTCATATATCCATATTCCTCATACACATACTGTATAAACATACATTTCATATATCCATATTTCATTTGTTAATACCATATCAACCCCAAGTTGCTGGGAAAATGTTGTGTTCACTTTAGCATGGTTTTGTAAAATGTCTCTGCACATAGATGGCTCCACAAGTCATTAGCCATAAAGGGGTCAATCTGTAGACCTTTCCTTCAGTTTGTGAGGAAAATAATTTAACTACTAATGCTATTAATATCAATGCTGTTATTATTACTATAGACATTATAATTATCCAAATGTTATCAATATTCCTAACAGCAATATGAGATAATAAAAAATAAAAAAAATCACAGAAAAGGGTTAACAGGTGAGAGAGGGACTACTCATAATTGGCTCAAGTAAAGACTGTGCAAAGACAAATAATGCCATCCCTGGAGGAAATGGGTTAAAAAATTAACTACTACACAAATTCTCAAAGATGTTGTCTGCATGTGACAATTTACAGTACTTTTTAAGAAGAAAAAGAAGAAGAAAAAGTGAAAAAGTGTAGATTCACTATTTCTTCTTGAAATCACATATTTCTTCTATTTCAAACTTGAAAGATTTATATATTCATTGATAAAATAAAGGAAAATTTTCCTGATAAAGCAAATGACTACAAAATACCAGGAATGCCTACATTGTGTAAATACCCCAGTATAAGAAACCTTTTAGCATTCCTTTAAACACTAAAAGTGCTTTTGCACATTTTTTTCTTTAAAATATATGGCAAATTTGTTAAATTCCTATTAAAAAAAAAATTATATATATATATATTCACAATATTTTCTTCTATGTGACATATTTCTTTCTTAATACTTGGCTAAAGGTAAATATGTATGCAAGATACATAAATGCATGAATTTATGTAGAATCAAAACTGAAAGCACTTAATAATATGATACAAGTTAATGGAGTAGAATTGTTTGTATTCTTACAGGTTACAACAAAACATATTAGGGAAAATATACTGACAGAACTAATTTAAATACTCAAGAATGACTCTTTTGTC
>NC_051399.1:20601513-20606513 GCF_015228065.2 Penaeus monodon | reverse complement strand
GCACATCGTTCGTATAATCCGCCTGAGTTGTTTGACCGCTGAGGTGGAAGGACGCAGGCACAAAATTTATATGGTAATACATGGAGCTCTGACATTTTCTAGGTTTGTGAACGGAGTTGTTGCCGAATGTAGGTTAGTTTTATATTTACATTAGTTTCATATGAATAATATATACATATCAAGAATTGAAGTCGCCATTGCCAACATCATTCATATTTAAGAATGATTTTGCCCCGTTTTTTGTATCAGTATCTAAAGTTATAGTTACCAATAAAATCTACATTTGTCATATGGATCTTTCACTGAAGATAAGATGCACAGATAATGTTATAAATTCTATAACCCACGTAGCAGACGGAGCTTCAGAAGTTTTCATAACAAGTCGCCGAGGCTGAACCCAGAGGCAGGGAAGAAGTAACCACAAAAATGATCAGTGCGACTATAAGAGGAGCTTTACGGCCGTGTAGAAATCTGCTGGTGATATTTAGTGTTATTTTTGTTATTTCTTAGTTAAAAGGGTGATCAAATTGTCATATTTTTCTTGGATTTTGTTGCTGATGCAATGTTCTCGGTGACGCAAGTAGAATGAATGGGGTGGTGTCTTTTGTAATGCTTATATACATGTGTGATTTTCTTTGTCATTAAGTATATTCTTTTCCTGTTAGTACTTTATCCTTTGATGTCTTTTGAGGTGAGGGAAATTTCGGTATAGTATCAGTTTACCAGCCATGTATTTCGAGGAAAATTTTGCATGATTGTGGTGACCGAAAATGAGTCACATTTTATCTATGGTATAACCTTCGCAAGTTGATTTCCCTTGTATTTCATCAAAGACAATAGAGGGTCAGTGAATTCTATAATGAAGTACACCTTACATGAAATTAAACAGAAAATATAAAAAGGTCACTGAAGCCACATGGGAAAGTATATTGTCTTGTATTTTTTACAATAAACATAACTGCTCATTATTTTGTTTTTATAAATAGAATGAAACTGATGTTGCATTTTCAGGGAATTTTTCCTCTGCACATGTTTTCAGTATATCTCTCCACCTGTCAATCTGTTTGCCTACCTACCTATCTGTCTGTCTGCCTGTCTGTCTCACTGTCTATCTGTCTGCCTGTCTGTCTGTCTGCCTGTCTGTTTGTCTGCCTGTCTGTCTGCCTGTCTGTCCATCTGTCTGTCTCACTATCTGTCTATCTGTCTGTCTGTCTGTCTACCTATCTATCTTTCTATCTGATCTATATTTATCTATCTAATCTATCTTATCTATCTATCTATCTATCTATTTATCTATCTATCTATTTATCTATCTATCTATCTATCTATCTATCTATCTATCTATCTATCTATCTATCTATCTATCTATCTATCTATCTATCTATCTATCTATCTATCTATCTATCTATCTATCTATCTATCTATCTATCTATCTATTTATCTATCTATCTATCTACCTACCTACCTATATATCTATATATCTATCAGCCTATCTACCCACCTATCTACTAATTAAGTCTATCTGTCTATTGTCTGTGTGTCTGTCTTTTGTGTGTCAGTCAGTCAGTCAGATAATCTTCATTATTATTATTATTATTATCATTGTCATTCTCATTGTCACTGTTATTGTTTTGTTATTGTTATAGTTATTGTTATACGTTATTGTTATACGTTATTGTTATTATTACTGTTAATCAATATGATTATGATTATCATTATTGTTATTGTTATTTTTATTATTGCCATTGTTATTATTGTAATTTTATTATTGTAATTATTATTATTATTATTATTATTATTATTATTATTATTATTATTAATTATTGTTATTAATTATTATCATTGTTGTTGTTGTCGTTTTGTTGTTGTTGTGGTGGTTGTTATTGTGGTTGTTATTATTTTCACTATTATTGTTATAATTTTTATTATTATTCTTGTTATTGTTAACGTTGTGTTTTTTATTTTATTGTTACTTTTCCATATCTTTTACAGGAAGTGCGAAGTTCACCTGCACTGCAGGCAGTGAGAAAGAGATCACATTTGCCTCTTAACACTGTCGTGCTGTTTGTACCACAACAAGAGGTCTGTAAATATACATTATCATCACAAACTCTGAAATTATCTTAGTTGTCTAATGATATAGGGAACCATTTGTGTTTGCACATACATGTTTTTTTTTAGTAAAACAAATGAAGTAGTTGGAATGGAGTAGATGCAAAAACTCCAAATTGAGGATCAGGTATAGGAAAATGGCCTTGTTATGACTGTGTTGTACATAATTGGTTAGATAGTGAACCACTTCACATCTAAATAGTGTGCAAAACTGATTAATAACAACTTAAAAACAGCTAGTTTTAATTTGATGGCAAAGATTCAGTCACTGCTTCATTGTAAATTGAAAGTCGTTTTGCTTGAATAGAAACTGAATGTTTTACAAAATATTTGCTCATGCATAATGGGAAATTTTATTGAACCTGAATTGCACAAAAGTAGAGGACCTCAAGTGATTTCCATTCTAAAATGTCTTTTTCCATCATATATTTTAATCTTATGTCAGTTATTCCTAATTATATTTGATTTTCTGCTGCATTTTTTGGTATTTATAGTCCTTTGATCCACAGCTACTGATATATCAAAAGCTCTAATATGTCTCTATTTAGACCTATATTTTCTTTTTAATGACAGGCTTGGGTTGTGGAACGAATGGGAAAATTCCATCGGATACTTGAACCAGGAATTAACGTACTGATTCCTTTCTTAGACCGCGTCAAATATGTACAAAGCTTAAAGGAAATTGCCATAGATGTTCCAAAACAAGCTGCAATTACTTCTGGTAAGTAAGAATATCAGGGAATGAAATTGTTATGTAGAAACAGCATGCATTCTTAACCATTTTTTTAAGCTTTAGATATGGTATTGGGCATTATTCATGATGATTATTGAAAGGAATATTGAACAGGCAACAGGCATAGCATGTACATATGTGCCATGCCCACATGAGCCAATTTTGAGTACTACTTGTCTCTCCTTGATTTTCAGAAATATTTTATGTTATCTTATATTGCTGTCAATTTCTTTAAAGTTATTATAATGTCTATAATGAAAATAACACCATCCTTTAAATTCAAGAAAAGGTGAAATTAGGTAGGGTCACAATGTCTATTAATTGACTTGCAGAGACATTTCACCAAAAAATTAAAACTCAAATATTTTGAAAACTGCAGAAAGCAGAAAAAATATTTTTTTCTTAAAGAAAGATAAGACATTTTGTTTTTCTGTTTCCATTCACTTTTTTTCATGTACACTCTCTATATGATGTGGTTTTCTAAAATCCAATACCCATTTTCTTCTACATTAGCTCAAAATGCAGGAACTTCAAAATATTTCAGAAGGTATATTTCTTAAGTGCTAGAACACAGGTATTTGAATGAGATATGGAATTCTTGAAAAGGACCTTCTACCAGACTCAATAGTGTACCAATCATTGCAAAGCAACGTTTTTGCTGGGTACAGATATTTATATAAACATTATCTGTTTACCATTATCTATCTATGTATCTCTTATCTATCTATCTATTTATCTATCTATCTATCTGTATAGATATAGATATTTAGATACTTTTTTAAAATGTACAAACTCACTGTACATACTCAGTACAAATACAGGGTTCCTCTTACAAGGTTAGATGTTGCAAAAACTGCAAAATTAGTTCAGTTCTTATCTTAAGAGGAGAAATGCCCTCACATTTTTTTTTTAGATAAAAAAAAAACACAAAAAAAACAAAGGAGGTATAAGTTCCTTAAATATATCAAAGCTAAATGCATACATGCAAGCATATGAAAAATTAATAACACCAAACAGTTCAGAGGCCATTTTTAAATTCATTAGTGATTGATATTCACAGACACCAGGTGACACTTCATCACATCATAAGTATGTCCTGCTCACTGGAATGAGGTCTTGCACATGCTAAGCAAGCTAGACAATTGCCCTCATGTGAAGGTGCACCAATGAATGTGTCCTCATCTGCTTTACTGAAAATTTTACCATTTGTTCTAAGGTTAAAGATATATGAAAAAATTGCTAGTTGGTAAAATATCCCTGTTTCAAAATTCTAGGGGGGCTGCTGGCAATCATGGAAGAGATTCTTATATACAAAATCTTTTCAAAGATCTCTAAAACGATAGTTTTTGGCCTCCAAAATGCCAGATAATTCCCTTGTTGTGTATTCATATTTTCAGAAGGAAATATTAAAGTGGTAATATGCATATTTTTATCTGATTATCACAGATAATGTGACACTGAGTATAGATGGAGTGTTGTATCTGCGTATTTTGGATCCATACCGAGCAAGTTATGGAGTAGAAGATCCAGAATTTGCCATCACACAGCTAGCACAAACAACAATGAGGTTAGTTTTGCAAAATTGACCTGGTATTTACTATTCATGCCTTAATAACTGATATATTCGTAAAGGAAAAGAATGTAACAGAAACAAGTAAATGACATACCTTTAGTAGCAGTAAATAGGGTAGAGAGTACAATACTTGGCATATCTGTCAGTTCAGGGCTTCAGTTGGTAGATGCTTCAGTAGTCTTCTATGCCTGTTTCTTTAACCCCTTGCCGACGGGTGGCATGTACGCACATGCCATGGCATGGCTGGACTATCTGCTGGGGGCATGTACGTACATACCATGGTTTATGTATGGACATGCCATGAGTTTTTTTTTTGTTACAATCATGGCAAAATATTATTTTTCTGCCACTGAAAGTGTGATTAAGTAGTTTTTAACACTCATTTTTACTAAAACAACAACAACAACAACAACAACAACAACAACAACAACAACAACAACAACAACAACAACAACAACAACAACAAACCTACGATTTCAACTCCATGATGCCACACACTGCTTATTTTATACAGACTATAGAGCGAATAATGATCAAGTATGGAGTCTATATAACAACAAAAATATCCTTCAGTCTTGATTT
>NC_051399.1:20594013-20596513 GCF_015228065.2 Penaeus monodon | reverse complement strand
ACATCTGTGAAAAAGCTAGAAGTGTTTTTTTTGTCCTTTAATCTTAACTCTTTTTCAAAAAAACATGCTTAATGGGAGATGAACAATAGTTTACAGTATACAGTGGAATACACACAAGATTATTTGGTGTTCATACAAGTAATTTATTATGATTATACAAAGAATTCATAATTATCTTGGGGCACACAGTGATTGCCTGACAAATGCAAAATACTTGGTGCCCCATCATCAACTTATCCATGCCCTTCTTAATACCTAAGTATAGATTTTATAAAATCTGAAATGCAAAAAGCATGCAAATGCTATAACTTTAGAAGAGAAATGACTCCATAACTGTGGCTCCATGTGACTTTCCAACAAATATCATTGTGTAATATATTAAATATAAACTAGGATTTTTGAAAGGGAGAGTAGGGCTCTGAATCAAGTGCTACTACCACTTTTATTTTAATACTTTCATTAGATTTTAGAATTCTTCCCAACTGGAGTTAAACCATTCAGCCTTCATACTTTGGAAGTGATTTCACACAGGGTGTGGGTCTATGAATATGTGCATGTCAATGATAGTATTTGCTATACTTTTCTTTTCCTTGTCATTGTAATCATCATTATGATCAGGACAATAAACATTATTACTATTATTATTATAGCATTATTATTATCATTATCATTATTATTATTATCATAATCATTATCATCATCATCATTATCATCATCATTATTATGATGTTATTATTGTCATTAACATTATTACTGTAATTATCATTATTGTTATTATTGTTGTTCTTGTTGTAGTTGTTATTATTGTTATCATCATCATCATCATCATCATCATCTTCTTCATCATCATCATCATCATCATCATCATCATCATCATCATCATCATCATCATCATCATCATCATCATCATCATCATCATCATCATCATCATCATCATCATCATCATTAATAATATTGCTGTTATCATTAACATTACTCCATTTTTATAATTATTATTACTATTACTATTATTATCATTTAAATCATCAGATGATAACGGTCATAGATAATGTAGCAAATGAAGCTATTTTGTACCCCAGTGGATAGTAAAAATGAAATTGTGGAAAACACATATCTAAATATATAACAAAAATTGAAACCTACATAACTCTCCTCCTTTATTTCATCTCTTGTGACTATGCTGTCCAAACGCGTTCGATGTCATGAAGTATAGGTATTAGTCAGATATGCGAAGCTGTGCCGACTAATGCCGACTCGAATGACGTGTATCAGCTGATGCTAATTCATCTGAGTTTATCTACAATGGTACCCAACTACAGCAGTCACCTCCAGACGACAGTTGAAACTTCTCGCGCCTGGGCGGGACGCGAGCCGCCGACTCCTCGAATGAAAGGCATACACGTTACCACTGTATTAGTCCGGAGGCAATCCGCCCAAAACGGTAAGTATTCAGTGATGAATGAGATAGCTCAAAATAGCTTACACAGGCCGGGTCACATATATGTAAGGCCCAGGCGAAGCTAGCCTTCGCAAATCTTACTGAACAGAATTGAACTAAAATTATTTATCCTTAATAATTTCAAGCGTCGGGATAATACAGGGGTAATTGAAGGGTCGGCTGTTCGAACCTCGTCAGGGACGAAACAGTTTCAACTGTCGTCTGGAGGTTATTGCTGTCTATTATAATTGTTTCAAAGAGTGCCAGTGGCTCATAACCTGTGGCGTTTGGCCGAGGGGGAGGTTCTCGTTTCCTCTCTGTGAAACTACAGGGGAATGGCAAGTCCTGTGGCGTTTCAAAGTAAATAACTAAAGTCCCAGTCTGACTCAAATACGCTCGACAGGTATGAACGTGGGTGACCAGTGACATGAAGCTACGTCGCACGTGGTGGCGTTCGAGGACGGACGTTATTATGCCTCAAGATTTTTTCGGCTAGGTTTAATGATTATGGAATTTGGGGTCACTCCTGATAATTTGTGTCTCCTCGGCGTTTACTCCTGGTGACCGAGAATGATACACGGGCATTAGCTTATAAAAGTGAGCAGATAAATAATTGTGCGGGCGGGTGCTCTGCTGACAGTATCGTGTGTCAGTCATATCAAAGCCGAAGTCACTTATGGATAAGGACAAGTCCGATATGCGAAGCTGAACTTCGCCCGGGCCATGCCCATGAAGGAACCCCGGCCTGTGTCGACTAATGCCGACTCGATCAACGTATGTCAGCTGGTGCTGACTCGGCAGAGCTTACTCCTTACCCGCCGTGGTGCCCAGTCATAGCAGTAACCTCTAGGTGATAATTGCAGCTTCTCGCGAACTGCCGGCTCCTCGGATGAGAGGCTGGCACTGTATTTGTGGGTCCCCAGCCACAGAGGCATCAGAGGGAATGAGCTTGCCGACAGACTAGCTGGCATTGGCTGGGGTATGCTCCCGAAAAATCCAGAGGCACAGGAACGCCCGTCCTCGAACGCTACCACGTGCGACATAGCTTCGTGTCACTGGTCA
>NC_051399.1:20584013-20586513 GCF_015228065.2 Penaeus monodon | reverse complement strand
TATTATCATTATTATTATCACCATTGTTATTCGTGCTTCTCTCTCTCTCTCTCCCATTCTCTCTCCCTCTCTCCCTCTCTCTCTCTCTCCTCTCTCTCTCCCTCTCTCTCCCTCTCTCTCTCTCTCTCTCTCTCTCTCTCTCTCTCTCTCTCTCTCTCTCTCTCTCTCTCTCTCTCCTCTCTCTCTCTCTCTCTCTCCCTCATTCACTCTACGTCGGTCTATTATGAATACTGATAGCATATACATACATGCTGATTGAAAAATGTCAGAGAACCCGGACCTCTTTCTTCCTCAGGTGTTGCACTGCATCCCAACTGCTCTGACAACAACGTCTACAACGGCTGCGATCTCGTTGTGCAGTACAAGTTGTGCAACAAAGCTACTTACTACGCACGCTACTGCTGCCGCTCCTGCACCCTCGCCAACCAGATTCCTCTGTACGGGGAGCACCTGCTCAACAATGCTGAAGGTTGCTGAATTGCTTAGTAGCGTTACCACTATTCTTATTATTATTGTGATCATGGTCATTATTATGAACATATATATATATTCACACACACACACACACACACACACACACACACACACACACACACACACACACACACACACACACACACACACACACACACACACACACACACACACACACACACACATACTTAAGAACTCGTTAGATGATTTTGATATTGGTTAATGAAGCTCAAAGTTTTTTAAACATCTGACATATCCCAAGGTACAACTCGCGGCGGTGAGTACCAGGTCAGGACCCCCACATTTGTCGTCGTTGATCCATTATTTAATTAAAAGTATTATACAAAACTAACATTTTTCCATTTTTTTTCTCATCGCAGATTTTGTAAACATTGTTAAGACTATTCTTATTTTTTCCGTCAACTAGAAATCCGCTTTTGCCAATCCTGGAGGAAACAGCGAAATGGACTAAGATCGCACCCTTGCAGCGTGCATATTTTAATCATAACCTCAGTCTATCGGTTTATAAGGATTTTGGGTGCCCGTCGTTTTAACACTGAGAATAGCCATGAAAGGGGTTTGATCGGTGGTGAGAAGGAAACGTACCTTGAGTATATAGGTGAAGGGGGCATACTCTTTTCACATTTTTCATTTTGGTTACCTGGATATGGCAAGTGAAAAATAGCTAATTGGGAAGAAAGCTAACTGCAAGTAAATAAAAAAACTATTCGAAATTACAAATTGTTGTTTTATTAGCGACTACAGTAACATCAAACTCTGGAGAATATATTGTTTAAAGTTTTGAAGTAAAATATTTCTCTAGCGAAAAAAAAATGTTTTCCATGTTTTGGATATCGTTAAGTAATTCTTGCGTTGTCAAAAATAGAACAACTTGATACAATTTAATATATATTTAGACCACCAATATAAGAATATCTGTACGATGAAGGAAGCAAATCAGAATAACTTGCCAGATTAAAGTGAACAGTGACGAATTCAATTTCATTATAAAAACCCAGTGCGTTTGCCTCCAGCTTATGACTTCGACAGGAATGAAAAGCTCCTACAGCATATTACAAAGAAAATCCGATTTAATCCCATTAAGTTTCATCCGATCTGTCTAAAGTCAGCCACCCTCTGCTGCAGCTCCTGTAGAAGCCAAGGTGACAACAACAAGCACGAGTGTCCAGCTGGGATCTGAAGTGACGATTTCTTGCCACACCAGCGGTTATCCTGAGCCGGACGTGGCCTGGTTCAAAGGGAACAACCTCATTCGACTCTCTAATAAATACTCCTTAGGTGGTGAGTTACACACACCAACGTAGTGTGCATTACAGGTGATAAGTTTGGTCCCTTTTTCGTACGGCCCAAGAAGGCTGCTCTTCTTACTGAGGCATGTCCTTCCTGGGCTTGATTTAGCCTTTCTGTCACGAGAGGTCATGGATCATGCTTGGTACGGATTAAAGTGTAACCCTAATGGCATTCCCCCTTTTTCTGAATGATGTAGACATATATATATATATATATATATATATATATATATATATATATATATATATATATATATATATATATGTGATGAAAGTACTCAATGCTAATATCCCCAAATTTATACAGAATCGTTAGGTCTTAATTTGTATATTTTTAGAATAACAGATTTGATGCCTCCGATCAAACATATCTCAGCTAATAGTTTGCTAAACAACGTTAGATTGTTCCGTCATGATGAAACAATATTATATATATTATTACTCTCTTTTTGTGCCTCTGAAAATTATATGTATATATATATGCATATATATATATATATATATATATATATATATATATATATATATATATATATATATAACACACACACACACACACACACACACACACACACACACACACACACACACCCACACACACACACACACACCACACACACACACACACACACACACACACACACACACACACACACACACACACACACACACACACACACACACACACACACACACACACACACACACACACACAC
>NC_051399.1:20559013-20571513 GCF_015228065.2 Penaeus monodon | reverse complement strand
GATTTTGGATTATATTTCAGTTAGAGGAGGGAGGGGAGGGCCCTGTAAAATACAGTTATGTACAAGGCCAGATGATCGTTTTTTTATTAATAGATAAGCTGCATTTCTAATTTAATCCACGTGAAGCCCTTCCTTTCATACCATTTCAGTATTTTCATGAGTAAAGTCTAGTGGATAAATATAAAGGAGATAAAGTTCATCCTCACACAAGAACTTTGTCCCGCAATCGGAAACGTCTCGCATTCTTTAGGACGAGTGGATTTTAAGTGGAAATGGCTGCAGCAGAAGTATATACTGTTGAATGGAACCATCTTGCAAATAACAAGTTTTACAATATTTCGGTGGGAATATAGTTAAATTTTTACTCTGCTACGTTCATTGAGTTAGTATATATATTTTTTTTCACCGATAATTACAGTCGTAAATTCCATAAATAATGGACATAGTTCAAGTACCCATCGTCGATCATGGAAGTCTAGCAAAGTCACGGCAAAGTTTCCGAAGTCGCGGCTATCTGTGTCAGATGCGTAAACAAAGAGTCGAACAACACTCGAAGAACCTGTATCCCGCAAGAGGCGCAGTTTAGTGGGAAACAAATCAAAAGCGACATAGACATCTTCGCGAAAGTCTGAAGCCTTACATCAGAACTAGAAACAGAGCCAGAAGACGTTGAAATTGTAAAAATGGGCAAGAAGAGAGACAAGGAATTGAGTGATCATGGCCAGTCAGTGCGTGGGGATCAGGAACAGGGTATGTAAAGGAGGATAATATGAGGATCAGTAGCTTCCACTTTGTATAGATTTGTATTATTGTGGTAATGGTAGTTTTGGTATGGGTTCAGTTTCATACAGCCGTTACCCTTGCAGTTATTATTCCTTGTTTCAGTCAATAATTGTGTACTATGCGTGAATCTCGTGTGATTTTCCATCGTAAATGATACAGAGAAATTATTGTATATGAAGTGATTGTTCCTCTCACAGGTGAAGTCCCTGTTACTTCTGCAACTCCTGGGGATTCACAAACTTTGCTGTATGAACTATAAACTTTGATAACCTGGGGTTTGGATCCCAAACCCCCACTGTGTCGTTGTATATCCTTGTTGGGGGCTCTGCCACCAGCCACCCACCCAATCACCATAGATAGTTTTCACACAGCATTTGTCGTGACCTATTTCTTTATTTCTTTATTCTTATCTTGCGTAGATTATTTCATTTAACAGTGAGTGTAGTTTTCCCCTTTCTCTATGACTGTCATTAAATTTTCCTTTAAATTTAGGCCTATGCTATACTAAGTTGTATATTTTGCACAACTTTCATTATCAACTTGTGAAGGAAATACCTTATATGAAAAATGTCATATTTTCTGTCATTCCAGCCATTACAGGCAAAGTTTACCTCATATTATATGGCTGTGTAACAAACTCTACCCAAATGAATGCTATGTATATTCTTGAATGACTTCTAGAACTGGTTCCTTATTTGGTAAAAGATTACAGTGGAAGTCTGCAAATCCTAATTGTACAGAAATTATAGAAATTAAAGGTTGTTAAGCTGTACAGGAACCGAGTGTCTAGGAGATGGTATCTTATAAAGTGTAGATCCATGGATTTTGAGAAGCAAGTAAGAGCTTGCCATCACTTTTTTTTTAAAATATTAAGTTTAGCAGCACCACTCAAATTTTAAAATTTCACTATTACTCCAAGGTAAAGTGGGTAATTAAAGAATATTTTTCTTCTTTGTAATTTTGGGGTAACTTCTACAATTCACGTATAAGTCTTTTTCTCCTTTTTCAGATCCAACAGTGAATATTGTCAAAAAGTCAAAGAAACACAAACATAAGAAATCCTCTAAGAAAGAGGAAGTGGAAAGAATAATTAATGTAGAAGATGTGGAGGATATGGACATATCAGTTGATGATGTGGATGACTCGCCTTCGCAGGGACTCAAACTAAAGATAAAAATTCCAGAATCTTCACCAGAAAAGCCGTAAATTAAGAATTATTATGTTATTTGTATATTACAATATATTTTGTATATTACTGTAGATATAGTAACTGCATGTTTTTTTTTCTTGTACTAACTGAGAGGTTATTCATAATAATAATAATAATAACAAAGAAAAAATCAAATTCAGAATCAAATAAAATAATTTATCAAAAAATTTATTATTTGTTGAATCACAGAACCACTCCAAAATCCTCCAAAGTCAAATCTGAAAAGACCAAATCATCTGGCACCAAAAAGAGTAGCAAGAAGAAAGATGGCAAAGGAGAAGATGACACAGACAGTGAGGAGGAACGATGGCTGGATGCCATTGAGTCAGGAAAGTTGGAAGAGGTACAGGAAGAGTTAGAATACTATAACTAGTAGCTATATATGCATGACTTTTCTTTAAAAGGTCACTGATAGTGTAAATACAGTATGGAATAGATGCTACATATTTTTTATTACTGTCTTTGAGAAGTTGTTCAGTTATCATAGGCAGTATCTTAAGAATCCAGATGTAGACATTTCTTTAGAGAGCATTTAGATAGTTTATGTATTAATTGATTGCCATTAGAATATGAACAGACTATTATCCTTAAAGAGTTGTAAATACATCATATTTCCTTTATCCGTCAAGAGTGGTTTACTATTTGTCGAGGGGCAGAGGCATATGTATGGCTTTTAGGAATAAGATGTATATTTGATGACACTAAGCATTAATTCATGTTAAAAGTGCTGAATTCCTACATCTATGAAATCTTTGGGAGTTCATTAAATGGTTTGCCAAATTATGTGACTGTTCAGCATTTCTTTGTAATTTGAACTAGTACATTGTAATTTTTTGTAGTGGTTTACTCTTTTTGAAAATTGTTTAAGTAAAAGGCTTCTCCCTGAAGATTATATTTGATAGTTTCTAGGAAAAAAGAAATCTTATATGTTAAATCTATCATGTCATAATATCTGTGATTCTGTGACAAATGTCTACAGGTTGATGATGAGCTAAAAAGAATGAAGAACCCCAGACTGATGACAGCAAGACAGCGAGCCATGCTAGAGAAAAGGAGTGATGGGACAGATGATGCACTTCCAGTTATACCAGCAGAACCTCTCTTATCTTTGCCATCAGGTAAAAAGAAAAGAAAAAGCTAAGTTGCCAAAACTATAAATGTATGTGCATGCATGACCTATAACATATAACATATCATATTATATATATTAGGCCTTAGAAAAGAGGTGATCATATGTTTGCATCAGTTACTTAAAGGTCTATAGTTGATAGGTTCAAGATTTTCAAGAAATAAACTTATTCCAGACATTTATGGAGTTTTTGTTTTTTAGAATGTCCTTGACCAATGAATGAAATTGCATCAGCTGACTGTGTTCTCTCTCTTGTGTTTATGAGGATGTTAACCTTTACAGTAGTTATGATATTGTATTCACACTATGTATGTCTATAAATTTCAGGTTTCAAAGAAAAGGTTGTCACAGAAGAAATGTTGGCTAAAAAAGCAATGAAAACACAGAAGAGAAGAGAACAGGCTCAGGAGAAGAGGGAGGAGGATAAGGTGAGGTTCATATTATGAACTTATTATACACTGTGATACTTAAATGAGCAAAAAGCAAGTACAGTAGTTAGAGAGGAAAGGTGAAATTAAGCATCACTGGGACATTATCAGTGAATATCAGAGGCAATATATGATAAAATAGTTGTGGCTAAAAATATTCTTGGAAGAAATCACTTAAACAGTATCAGTCCTTGAATGAATAATAAGTATGAATGTTGATTAACTATTTATCATAATAGGGAACAAAAAAAGTTAGATAGTAAATTCTACATAAATATGAAATACAGCTTTCTCTACAGATAGGTTGTAACTTCGATGAAGTATATACACTTAAGAGATCATATAGTAATGTGACTGTAGTGCTTTAGGATTCCATTTACTTTATTGTATTTATTTATTTAAAATTTTAAGCAACATCAATAACATACCTAAATGACTTATCTTAGAAAATGAGACCTCTTGGCTTTTAACTAATAAATGCTGGTTGATGTCCTGTCATGCCATGGTAGATCTCACCCCATGCTAGAATGATATGTTTGAATTGTGTACAGTCTAGGTTGGTGAAGGTTGTATATGCTAAACAGTTATACTCTTGATTGACCCTGGCTGTAATACTTGAGAAACATTACCTAAATTTTTGTTTATGGCACAGCCAGGAACATAGAGAGCTGACTATTTTTATTATGCCTGTGTTTCTGATTTTTCCCTCGTGCAGCAGACTTCATTTGGATTCTGATGTATTGTTCGATATGGCATTGGGGGCTACCATCATGATTGAGTTCATGAAATTTTTGTGGTGACAGATTTTTACATTGCTGAAAGCAAGTCAATTAATATTGAAAAAACAAAGCTTTAGACATATTTTGTATGTAATAACATCACAAATATTACCAGTACTAGTTCTTTTTAACCTTTTCAATGGGTAACCTATTGATACTTATCTAGCAAGTATGATGGTTAAAGCTCGATGTATCTGATCCACTTTAATATGGGCATCTCTTGCTATATGCCATCGGGTTCCTCAGAAAATTGTAGGATTAGAATTTTGTTTTTTGGGGGATAGTTTTTTAGCTGCTCAGAAATGGTAAAGAATTCATAATAAAACAGACCCCCACTCAATATGAGATCACTTATTTGCAACAGTTATTAAAGAAAACATCATTGTATTATTTTAGAAAGTTAAAAAATAGAAATAGTAGGAAAGAAAATCGGAAGCAGCAAAAAGGAAAGACATGAATCTTCCTTATGACAGCACTGTACCAATGTTAAGTAGTGTGCATAGTTATTCACTCCTTGTCCTTCATGATGATGCCTTAACATGTCCAGCTCGACTTTGAACTTCAGACTTTTCTTTTGCATATTTTCTGGGACATCGGTCAACTCAATTTAATATTGCTTAGAGGCCAGTAACCCAGTGGTGCTTGTTATATTCATGAACCATTGTGCTTGCTTTATTAAATTTGTTTACACTTAAATGGCTTCACAAACACAGCCACCAAAGAATCAGTTTGGCCTATCTGATCTCATTGTCAGGTAGGCTTAGTAATTGACTTCTTGGTAATAAAGCACCTGCAAAGACATCTTTGCTCCAGGGTGCAGTGCATGTATATATGTACTCCTAGCATCAATTGGTTTATATTAATTGTAATCACAAGATTACTAAAGAGATTTCAGGGTATAGTGTTTAGATTTTGGGAGTAAAAATTCATCTTATGATTATTCAGATGTATATTGCTTGATGGTATAGGAAATGATGACTTGTTATGATTTTGTTGCATATACAGTGAACTGTACATGATTTAATATATTTTTCAGAAAAAAACTGTTGATCGCCTTCTTAAAAAGCAAGATTCTAAAATAGCAAAAATAAGCAGACAGAAATTTTCCAAGAAGGAAATCCCAGTATATTCTTACATTAATAACACTGAAATGGTAGGATTGTCTGTACCAGTTGGCTTCCCATTTCCCTTGGAAGCACAGTGTGAGAAGTAAGTTGTAATGACCAAAAAGTTACACCTCTAATAATCTTATTTTGTTAGCTTAGTTCTCTGGAAATATGGATATTTTCTTTTTTTTCCATTTATTCAGCATTATTCTCATGGACCATACATATTGATGTATTTTCCTTGTTTCTTCTTTGCAGAGAAAAACCATTGGCCATTAGGTGTGGAGCTCCGGGATGTAGCAAGGTCAAAAAGTATAATTGCTCAAAGACAGGAATACCTCTTTGTAGCCTGCAGTGTTATAAGTTAAATTTCAATGCAAACAAGTCCGTCATTGCAACCTAACTGTTAGTACTCTGTATGTCATTTATTTTATAATAAAGTATACTAGATTAAGTCATTTTATACTGACTCCCAAACTGCATTTTTTTATAATTGCACTTAAACTGTGGTGTAGGACAGGCTTACCTGAGTATTTATTGTTCTTTACACTGTCAATACTTGATCATTTGCCCACATTAAATTGCATTTTGTGTATATACCATTGTCTATCCATATTTTTGCTGTAAGATGAACTTCGTTTTAATCAGTATGTCCTTTTCTTGTCAGGTTTTAGCAAGTCTTGTAAGAATTTTGTTATTAATAGAATTTTAACAATTATTTGTTACATCAATGAGAAAAACAGTTGTGTTTTCATGAACATAACAGATCTTAGAATATATAATTATTCGGAGATGTTTATTGTTTTGATAAACATGCTTCATAGGAAGTATATTTTTCTAATTAGAAATTGTATAATTCTGTTATTAACCTATGAAAATGTTATGATTTTTGCAGTTTTTCATGAAATTTGCGTAATATTTCTAGTACTGTGTGGTAATAATATCATTCTGCTATGTGTGCTATGTGAATTCTAACTTTCATTTAGTCCTATATATTTGAATATGATCTTCATATAGGTAAGGATGTAAAGGTAAAGAAATTAATGAGATGAAAAGGAAGGACAAGAAAAGGTAAGGTTGAAAGGAATTAACTATTGTTAAACTAAATGTGCTTACATAATAGTAATACTTTAAGGCATCAACACTTTAGAGAGTGATGCAGAAAAGTGTTATAATTATGAGAAAATGGGAAGAATGAAGCTTCTTCAGTATAATTTTACACTGTATCTGCTATACAAATACAGACGCAAAGGAAATGGTTACACTAGATACATTGCCATGCCCTCTTCCCATATATAAAAATGTATGACGGACGGACGGACGGACGGACGGACGGACGGACGGACGGACGGACGGACGGACAGACAGACAGACAGACAGACAGACAGACAGACAGACAGACAGACAGACAGACAGACAGACAGACAGACAGACAGACAGACAGACAGAGACAGAGGCGTAGGTATAGCTATGGATAAAAGAGAAAAAGGAAAAAATATATGTAATAATGAAAGACGAAATAATGCAATGCCACATTGATATAGAAATATGACAGCCCTCCCTGACCAGGCCTCGAATTTAGATCAGTCCGGGTATGGAACCGGAGGGCCAGTACTAAACCAACCCATTAAAAAGAGTGCAACCAGGAGCTAACTAGCTCCATAGACATTATTTTTCTACTCATACATGAGTAATGATCGCACTCCACCGAGGTAATGTCTATGGAGCTGACACAGTCGCCTGTACTAGCTTTCTGACGAAGTCGCTAAAGATATATTCTCGCACTCTACGCCGCCACACACGCCTGTCCGGCTCACCTGCCTCGCCAAACCTTCACGAACCATCGTCTGCACAGCCATGAAGTCACAGTTCTACCCACCACCACCAATACTTCCGCGTGTCTATTAGCGCGAGATTAACTATTGCTCTCCCAGCGCACCCGCCCACACCTTAAATATGTAATACATGCCCTCACTTTACACCTCATTCCCCTGCCCTAATGATTAGGGAGGTGTGAAGTGAGGGCGTGTTATTTAGTATAATATTATTGTGATGTTTGTGTTTTATCTGTCTATTATCATTGTTGTCCTCACATTACAGTTTGGCATATCTCACTTTCTCTCATAAACCTGCATATTGTATCAATACCAGAAAGTAGTGAATTACCACTACATCCTCTACGAATGTATGCATATCGTTGCGTCTTCACAATACCTGTGTTGTAATTATATTTCCTTATACGTGCTGCGCTGACCGTTCACTTATTCACACCTACGTGCCGATTACCTGCACTATCCTTTAACCTAGCTACTTAATTACTCTACACAGAATAAATGCCATCCCTGTGACTTATAAATGAACCCAAACAGCTTTCATGATGTCCTCTCAAAGTCTGTCCTCATTTTTACTGGAGTTTATGCATTTTTACTTTTAAGGTATTGGTGAATATGTAACCAGTGATTAACTGATGGAGTCCATTCTGTTGCAGATAGTGACACCGAAGACACCAAGCTTTATATAAACTTGCATAGTTATTATCACCGCAAGTTAATTAGAGCCCAGCTCATGACCGTAAACGAAGGAGTCTTGCGTCCGCCACACCGAGAAGTTACGCACACTTGCATATACCTTGGTTACGATTGGCGCATACGAGAAGCGCACGACTGGAACCAAGTTCAGGCCAGCTACCTCTATGTGTCCGAAGCATAAGTACTTGCCTAGTTAGCCCGAAGATATGGAGTTCTTGCTCATTATTATCACACACACACACACACACACACACACACACACACACACACACACACACACACACACACACACACACACACACACACACACACACACACACACACACATACATATATATATATATATATATATATATATATATATATATATGCATATACACATATACGTACACACACACACACACCACCACCATCCTCATCCTCCTCATCCTCATCATCATCATCCTCATCATCATCACCATCACCATCACCACCATCACCATCATCATCATCATCACCATCCATCATCATCATCACCATCACCATCATCACATCATCATCATCATCATCATCATCATCAATCACATCATCATCATTCCATCATCATCATCATCATCATCACCATCATCTCATCATCATCACATCATATCATCATAACACACCACATCATCACATACATCATCATCATCACCCTCATCATCATCACCATCATCATCATCATCATTATCATCATCATATCATCATCATCATCATCATCATCATCATCATCATCATCATCATCATCATCATCATCATCATCATCATCAGCCTGGGTCAGTCCACTGCAGGACGTAGGCCTCTCCCAATCTTTTCCAACTTTGTCTGTCTTGTGTTTTTTGTTTCCAGTCTCGGCCCCCAAATTTCGTTATTTCATCACGACATCTTGTCTCTAGTCTCGCCCCTGGCCTCTTTAACCCAATCTATTACTTTCTTTGTCCTGTCTCCGATGTATATGACCTGCCCATTGCCATTTTTTCTTTTTGGTGCTCACAAATATATCTACTTTTGTCTGTTCCCTGATCCACGTCGCCCTCATCCGATCTCTTAGGCTAATTCCCAACATCAATCTCTCCCTCTCTTGGCACTTATTAGTTTCCTATCCAGTAATCTGGTTGTTGTCCATGTTTCCGATCCATAGGTCATAGTTAAAGATTTTTCTTTTTAAGCATAACGGCAAGGAGCCTCGTACTATGCTACTGTGTCTGCCGAAGGCGCTCCAGCCTAGACTAATGCATTGCTTAATTACCTCTTCGCTAGATGTCTTTGTCTGTACGTGTTGCCCTAGGTATATATACTTGTCCGTTACCTATAGCGCTTGTACATGTATCTGAATTGAACTCTACTGTTGAACATGATCTTAGTATTTTTCTTGTTCATTCTAAGTCCGATTTTCAGACTTTCTCTATTCAGATCGTTTATTAGTTGCTGCATTTCATTTGCAGATTCACTGAAGAGAACAATATCATCTGCAAATCTTAGATTGTTTAGGTATTCATCTCCTATTTGTATACCCTTTCCGTTCCAGTCTAGCTTTTTGAATATTTCTTCAAGACAAACTGTAAACAGTTTTGGTGAGATGGTATCGCCCTGTCTAACACCTTTTTTAATTGGTATTTTGTCGGTTTCCTTGTGGAGCTTGATGGTTGCTGCCCCATCTTTGTATATATCTTCTAGTATTTTATAATATATTTCCTCTACTCTCTGTCCTCGGATAGCTTCTAGTACTGCTGGTATTTATACAGTCTTTTCGTAATCGATGAATGCCATACACAGGGTTCTAGTCTTTTTTGAAGAATGTATTCATGCTTTTAGTGATCGAGCCTCCGCAAAATCAACTAGCATTTGTCCCCTCTCATTCCTAGTGCCTATTCCGTGATTACCCACATTGGTTTCTCCTTCTGTCTTTTTACCTAATTTGACATTAAAATCTCCCATAATTATTGTGAAGTGGGTTTTTACTCTCTCGCTGGCTAAATGAACATCTTCATAGAAGCCCTCTATTTCTTCATCACTGTGGCTGCAGGTTGGAGCATAGACTTGAACAATCTTTAAGTTGGACCTATTGTTTAGTTTTAGTGTTATTGAAGCCACTCTTTCGCTTATACTATAGAATTCCACGATATATTTTTTTCTAAATGTTTGTGAACTAAGAAACCTACCTCTAATACCTGCCCTGGGGGTTACCTCTCCAATAGAGCACGTGTCCATCATTTAGTATCTTCTGTTCTTCGCCTAGTCTTTTAACCGCACAGTCCTACAATATCCCATTTAATGAAAGAGAGTTCCTCAAGTAATGCTAGTAAGTCGGATTCAGTTCTCATTGTCCTTATATTATATGTGCAAAGGTTCATCAACGTGGGGCGGTCTGTTGTTAACCGAAGATTTTTAGCACCCTCTGCTCCGGAGCGATCCTGATCACCGCCGTAACCAGTGGCTCCTTCGCCTCCGGCGATTGAGGGCCATTGCTTTGTTTGTGCAATCATTTTTTTTTGATTGAGAGTTAGACAGCTGAGTTACCTACCACCTACTGGCTTAGGTGTATCTTAGTGGAAGGGGGCGTAGTTTAGCCGGGATGCCACTGATAAGCCCCTTCAGCAGGGTTGGCCCTGTCTAGTGTGTACTTATGTGTGGCCATGCACGGCCTGCTCACTACGCCAGGGTAAACTCCCGTGAGCATGTGCTTGACTATCAGAAGTGCACATATATATGTGATAGTATTTTATACACTGATTTTATTTATGCGTATGTACACCCAGTGTAGACACAATTGTTCACCTGCAAATGCCCCAAGTATTACGCATATGTTTATTTTCGTGCACTCACTCGTGCACATACGTTTATATATATATATATATATATATATATATATATATATATATATATATATATATATATATATATATATATATATATATATATATATATGTATAAACATACATATATATATATAATATATATATATATATATATATATATATATATATATATATATATATATATATATATATATATATATATTGTAAGGCCAGCACTAACAGCACACGCCATAATATTGAAATATCAATTTATAGACATGTGTTATTACAGTAACATTACTTCATACATACCATCAAATACATCTCTTGTACTGTGAAAATATTCATTCACATTCATACCTTTTCTACATTTGTCAACATGAATACGGTTCATATATATGTATATGCGCGCGCGCGTGCTTGTGTAAGTACACCCCCCCCACACACATACACACACACACACACACACACACACACACACACACACACACACACACACACACACACACACACACACACACACACAATGCACACACACACACACACACACACACATACACAATATGTACGTATATCCTTTTCTTTAAAGTTTTCCTTATATGCATGCATTGTACAAGTGTTCACGACATGATTCGTTTCTGAGACACTGACATGTGTGCTTTTCCTGGTCAAGGAGAGATTTCTCCTCATCGATGTTCTGACTCCACCCCCTGGGATCCTGATATTTCGCCGAATTGGTTTTAACCCTAAGCGCCTTCGTTTCTGACTACCGAAAGATACTTTACTGTTACACACGTCGAGATGCACTTTGCACAAAAGAGTTTTGTTTTTTTCCTTCACACGAGCGTATTTGAGATGTATGTAAAGGATAAGCCTATAAAACCATTTCTTTTGTGTTGTAATAATCGGCGTTTGGTAAAAGGGCTGGGTTGGTTCCGGGGCGGGGGGTGGGGGGTGGAGACCGCTTGCCTTGTGCGTGCGGAGGGAAACGACCGGCCGGCGATGGGGAAATAAGGAAAAGAAGTTGCAAATAGGGCAATGAGAGAAACGATATTACAATGACAGCGTGAATGACTGATAATAATGACGTAAATTGATTTCAGCTAAGAAAAAATATTACGCACACACACACACACACACACACACACACACACACACACACACACACACACACACACACACACACACACACACACACACACACACACACACACACACACACATACACAATGACTGTCCGAAGTTCTCCAAATAGAAAATTTTGAGTGGCTGGCAACCGTCCTTGGTTGTTTGCACTGCGGTGTCAACAATAAAGTAGTGAAGTATTGAATTATCATTCTTCATATGGGTTACCAGCGTCGATACGTGTAAAGGTTTGTTTGCTTTCAAGGCTTCAGGCGCAAAACAAGCTAAATTATGGTTGAATCTGAAATTATGGAGAAAGTAAAACCCATTTGATATAGCTACAAAATGTGATAATACAATTCCATGTATATGCATATCTACAGGTACTTGCTCATGCCACAACTGCTGGTGTCACCGCGATGCTTTTTTCGACATAGCATGGCATTGACCTGTGTGAAGAGGCGAACGGGACCCTCTGCTACTCACACCGTGGAAGCAAAACGCTGCATATTGATTACCGGCCGCCTCACTGATCTTAGCTTTGCTGGGCCTATGTGGTGGTCACCTTGACTAGCAGAGGATCCAGCTGCATAGTTCTC
>NC_051399.1:20542382-20544882 GCF_015228065.2 Penaeus monodon | reverse complement strand
GAGGAGGGAAAGGGAGGAGGAAAGGGAGGAGGAAAGGGAGGAGAAAGGGAGGAGAAAGGGAGGAGGAAAGGGAGGAGGAAGGGAGGAGGAAAGGGAGGAGGAAAGGGAGAGGAAGGGAGGAGAAAGGGAGGAGAAAGGGAGGAGAAAGGGAGGAGGAAAGGGAGGAGGAAGGGAGGAGGAAAGTGAGGAGGAAAGTGAGGAGAAAGGGAGGAGGAAGGGAGGAGGAAAGGGAGGAGGAAAGGGAGGAGGAAAGGGAGGAGGAAGGGAGGAGGAAAGTGAGGAGGAAAGTGAGGAGAACGGGGGGAGAAAGGAACAACCGGCGAAGACAAAGAGCGAATTATGCGACGAGAAACGAGGATGGAAAAGTATTGCAGACAATTTGCAATCGCAAACTTGTCAGTGAACTGGTTATATAATTTCAATATGTGTTTACATCACACACAAACACAGACACACACACACACACACAGACACACACACACACACACACACACACAGACACAACACACACACACACACACATACACACACACACACACACAACACACACACACACACACACACACACACACATCACACACACAATATACAAACACATATATATATATATATATATATATATATATATATCAAAAAAATAATAAATAAATATATATATATAGAGAGATAGATAGAAGAAGTAGATAGAAGATAGATAGATAGATAGATATGAAAAGGTTGTGGATAGTATAAATAGATATAATTTTTAGTATATATATATATACATATATGTATGTATGTGTGTGTGTGTGTATGCTATGTATATATATATATATATATATATATATAATATATATATATATATATATATATATATATATATATATATATATATTATACACACAACACACACACACACACATACTATAACATAATATATATATATATATATATATATATATATATATATATATATATATATATATATATACATGCATACATACATACATACATACATACACATACACACACACACTGACAAGACTGAGCGACAACATCAAAGATATTTGCGGGCTGACGATAGTACAAGTAGACGATGGTACAAGTGGAAAGAAAAGCGCAAGATCGAGTTGAGTGGCGAACGAGGGTGGGAAGCCTTGCTAGTTAGAAAAGGTCATATGCTAGGTTGCCGAGCTAGAGAAAGCCCCTGAGGCGAGTGAACTCTATCTAGCGATTCGTCTTCCTCCGGGAAGCGGGGCCGCAGCTCCAAGGGCGAAGCGGCAAAGGATTAACTTTGGCTGAATCCGCTAAAGATCAGATGATGCCTTAATACTGTAACAAGCAACATGGAAGTACCTTGTCTGGTATTTGCCTGATAGATTTTCTTCGAAATTTCACTTGAAATTCGAGAAATCCTCCTGCATAGCATCCATAGTTTTACTCGACTGTGACTGGTGTATGGCTGCGTGCTAACCTTGGGAAGTGTACGAAAAAGCAGAAAAAACAATACCCTTCAACAGTGTTAGTCGTCCGCTTGCTTCCTTTCTCTTTGTGAGATCGTGACGGAGCCTCTTTTACTTGTCATGCCAGGAACTTTACTATTTCTCACTTCAGACAATAACGGGCAGAGGTACTTGTAAATTCCTATTTTCATATACACATATAAGGGTGCACTGTATGGCATGTATAAGCCATAATCCTGCAACCCACGTAAATACATAATCACTTGCTCGTACAAATCTTCCTCTTTCATTTTGCATTATTTCATACTGAGGTATCCTATCTCGGTGAGTAATTTCAAAGAACGATACATTTTAAACAGGCATCTCCAATCATATGGAAAATAAAATACGGATTTCCCAAAGTAACTCAGACATATCAGTTACATCCTTTCCACGTCATTTGTCAAGAATCTCAAGAGCATCTTATGCTTCGCACAAGCGCCCAATCAGGGGAATAAATCAGCTATCTGATGTTCCCCCAAGTCTGATGGGGACGTCTTGATTTTGGCGAGATGGCAGTGACCTCAGTTCTGGAGGAAGCGGGTGGAGCTCAACACATGAAAAAGGGGAACAAGAGGAAGAAAATATAGATATTGAATTCAACTTTATGTGATTCATATGTTACCACGATCAGGTCACGGGAAAAGTATGTGATAAACCAAAGGGGGGTATGAAGAAACACAAATGTGAGGATCTGTTACAAGTGATAAAAAACTTATCTCTAAGCAAATATAAAGGCACAAAACTGTGCCTCTTGCATTATCACAAAATGCAAGAGAGCATTATTATCAGTATAATCTAATCATCAGAATTATTACTGAGATGGTCTAGAAATAAAATGAACTGATGCAGTTAAACATTCTATCTCTTCTATTCTACAACCAAATGACTAATGGATGAATCCAACAGTTTCTTTACCAAGTAAAAATCGACCTGATTATGAGAGATGCACTAACATGCTACACTGTTTTATAGATGCGGATCGACATTTCGTGTTAAATGCATATTCACAGATCAAA
>NC_051399.1:20521876-20534782 GCF_015228065.2 Penaeus monodon | reverse complement strand
GTCCAACCAAGAAGTGTGAAGCTTGGAAATTTTAAAGATCCACTGAACTTCATGTCGGATCATAGCTTGTGCCATTACATTTTGAATGACACCTACAGCTCCTTCCCTAGTTCTGGCTCAGCCTGACCAAATTTGTGCAATTATCAGATCTCATGGTCTTCATTGATCCTCTTTGGGTAATGAACCCTTAAAAATATTGATGAAGGAGTCTGTGGCCATCATTCCCAAAAATTCATTGAAACACTTGTGGTCTGTTTGGCCCTTACACAATGAAAGGACCAGAACAATCTGTACCTGTGGGGCGCGAATGGGGCTCACCCAGGGGTAATATGATCTGATATATCCACCAATTCCTGAGTCAAAGGTTTGGCTCCTATAGTCCTGCATTTGACACACCACGAGTTACAGCACATACTACCCCATTGCCCCCTAACCATCTAAACCTTTGATGCAAGTCTGCAACTAGATGTTTTCCCGTCCACAATGACCTAGGTTTTCATGATGCCACCTGACCATTAAACGTACTGCTACTGGCTTGGCGGGAAAGGATCACAGGTTTGTTTTGAATCTGTTCAATGGTTGAATGTGTCAGCCTCTTCTTACTTGAAGGCCAACATTAAGAGCAAAACTTATTTACGAATTTTGCTGGACTAAAGCACCCAAAGCATCTCCAGAAGATTTTGACACAAAAAAAAAAAAAAAAAAAAAAAATCCTTATATAACCTATTTAAGGACCAACACCTCATAAGGTAGAATGGTTCTCTTGAGCTCAGAGTCACCTGCTTGTTGCATTGTCTCACATCGTAAGGTAACCTGGGCCAACCATGTTCACTTGCTCTTAGAAACAAGGGATCAGACACCCATTAACAAAGTTGAGCAAGCCCATCAACACAAATTCCTTTTGATGTGTAGTCACTGGGTTAGACTTGGAGTCCACATATCTCCAATCATTGATAGAAGAAAGTTCAGGTAGAGACCGTTTTGCTACAAATGTATGGTAGCAAGCTCTTTCATTGCATAGGTACTGTAAGCTGAAATACTATCTGTTCAGAATTTGAATTGGTCTATGCATACTGCCAAAACTGCAACTGGATGGTCATTACTGTAATGAGGCTTCATGTTTTTTTTGGCATTTTAAACAGAGAAAGTTAGGTACTTGTTCCATCTAATTTTTCCATCAGTTTCTCTATTGTTCCTTCTGGATCTATCCCACGGCAGAGGTCTTGCAATAATGATTTTTGATCAATGTGAATACCTACTAGACCAAGGGGTTCGAAGTTTGATGCAACTACGAGAGTACTCCCTCTTTGGCGCAGGTTCCTCCTTACCTGATACTTTAAATATCATACATCTGCCTTCAGAGCCCAAATAAACATCTAGGGCTCTTTCATTGGGAGTTCTCGATATAGATCCAAAGAAGATACAGAGGCATCTCTCTCTGCTGCTGGTATTGTGGATGTACAGGTTTTTTTTAAACTCATCCATGATTCATCTCCATCCTCCTTTAGTATGTATATCTGATGAATTTTGAAACCAGATTTATGCATGCCTTGGTGAAGACCGGGAACCAAACACATGACCTGTCATAAGGTAATCACCCGGGTTCTCTTGTGACGTCACCACCAGCACATCTCGGTCATGTTCAGGGCTCTTAACTTGGTGAAACATATCTATACTGCGGGTATGGCAATGGTTCCCATCTGAAAATGGATCAGAATACCAAAGAGGCTATTGGTTAAGTTGGGTCCCTGTTGCGGGACATTCTCCTCTGTACTTAGCTTTGAGGTCAAAGACCGCTCTGATCTTATCTTTATGGGAAGTTGACACCATAGTGGGGAACATACCATACCTTTCCATCACTATGGTTAAGGGATATTTTAGGGACAGGTTCAGCATGGCCTTCTTTGATACACCTTTCAATTTTAGATATGTATGATAACCTTTGGGGTTTGCCATTCCCATAGTTGTTAGGAAGAGTGATGTCATTCAACTAAGGTAGACTTATGACTACTTTCTTCCTTCCTTTGTGATGGAGTTCCTGACCACTGACAAAAATCTGTTTTCAACAGACTGTTCTTGCTTGAGTCAAACTCTCGTTCCTAGAAGTCATAGTTAAAATTTCTCCTGAAAGCAATCATACAGACCTACAACGTACAATGTGTTGCACTTGTACAGCATGTTTTGATCTCTTGGGACCAGTGGGGCCAAAAGCAACTCATCCGAGCTTTGTTCTATAGCCTGTGGTATAATCTTCCTCGCAACTATGCTGTTCAACCCCAAAGATTAACTCTACTTCCTCTACGCCCTGGGTGATGGTCATGGCAGCTCCACATCCTGAAGATGAGGTCATCTGTCAATCCAAATGGGTGGTACCATGTGTTCAGTCATCAAAACTGACCTTATACGTAACAAAACCCCTTTCCCTTTATTGGTAACAGTATCCTCTAAGTCAATACCACGTACACTGAGTGAAATCATTTCATCACATTCAAAGTCACCATTTTCTGTGTACATTCATTGTGACACATGTATACCTATACCCCAAGGGATATGCTAAAAGCTCCTAGCACAAAGCATAGTACACCAGCCGCTATCAATGATTGCATAGGTGTTTCGCCATTTGCCTTACTGGTATGATTTTTTCATCCTTACTGTACCATTGGGTTTCAGCAACAAAGGGCAGGGCATAGCTGATTTACTAGTAGACTCCTTGGTATCTTCATCACAACCCTCATCTTTTATAGTCGTTGCAGCACCACTCTCACCATCCCCCTATTCCAAACAAGTCCTGTCAGTTTCTCCAATTCTGGTAAGACTATCTTATGCAAAAGATCCACTTTCATGACATCTAGAGGAGGCAGTGCCTATGTTATGGGCCTAGGGTAGAAGGGTGTGATGACAGCTTATGCCACATGCACTGCACTTTCCACTTGACCTACACATCCTATGATGTGGCTTGTACTAAGGTACCTGAAAACAAAGCCTCTAAGTTTTTTACAACTTCCAACTGCTCTTGCTGGATATTTCTTTAAATGAAGCATGCAGTTCCATGTTCATCTTTCCTGCAATAAAACACTCAAGCATCACTCAAAGCCTTCGCTTACAGCTACAGGAGAGAAGCAGCAACTGGTACTGGTCTCACTGTCAAGGGTTTCTCTCCGGGAAATTTACTTTTGAATGCTACTTGCTTTTTATCATGCTCTCAATGCGTCCTCCACTTTTCAGCAGCTTTCACCCCGACTTCATGAAGGACACCAGATCTTGAAATGAAGTGGGAACCCCAATGTTCCAAGTAACTAGGGAGCTTAACCACTAGCTATTCATGGGATCTTCATCCTCTAAACGAATCGCATTCTTCCCTAATGCACTATGAAAATTGAAGCCAAAATCTTTCAACTCTTTAACATATTAGTTCCTTTGCCTTCTAGTTCATGAGCTTCTTTCCTGATCTTTACAGGGTTTTCTTTAGGCACGTAGCAGTTTCTGTCATGCCGACTACTCTTCTCCTCTGGTGGTAGGTGAAAGCAAACCCCGTATGAAGCCACCTAGGAGTCCTTCCAAATGACTGTTCAAGAGACTCAGTATTTTCATAGCATTATCTGTATTATCTTCTATATTTCCATGGAAAGGTGTTTATGAACTGAGTAAGCTTAGTAATTTCACCAGTGAATTTCTCTAATGTGGTTGGAGAAGGAAGTGACCCATGGTTCTACTCATGCATAACTAAATTCAACTGCTCTAAAGCCCTTATATCATTAAAAGGAATATTGGCACAACACCTGTTACCAGGAACACCTGACCTTGAAGCACTGCCAATATATCCTATACCTTCTGGTATTGTGGATAGCCTTGGCTTAGGTGTTAGAAACCCACTAGGGTGTTTGTAGGTTGAGCACTTGGTAGTAACTGGATTGTAGACATCAAGTACTCTGTATGGACTGGTAGTAGTGGACATGATACATTGACATCCACCCGAGCATGTTTTACACACACCTATCACCTTAGACATCGGTCTGTGATGCTTCCACTTGCGGTGCAAGGTCGTCAGAAACTGGTGAAACTCTCCCTTGCAATGTAAGTTCACTCACAGCATGCGCGCACATTTCAGCTAATTCTGGAGCAGAGTTTGTCTCACAACCGTTATTTTTGTTCCTCAGGAAATAACATTGGATCCTGCAGGTGCAGATTTCCTCACGCTGATACTCTAGGCACCTTGGAGCTGCAATTCTAGCTCCAATTTCCTACTTGCTCTTGCTACTTTATGTACAAGTGCTTGCTCACATAACAGATTTTCTTTTCTTTCTATTTCTTACAACTTAAGTCTTTTCAACTCCTTCTCATACTCTCGTCTGCTACACTGCTGCAATGGGAAAAGGCTTTAAACCTGCTTTGCTGAGATATTTTACAATATTCCCCACTTACCTGGGAAAATCCTGAATTGTGGAATACCCTGGCGTTCCTGTGAGATCACTACATTACAAGGGTATAAGTTGTGTTGTGTGAGCTTCCCTATGCGCTGTGAATTGAAATTCTCTCCAAAGCACCAGATTTATCCTCATGAATAATGCTCCATACGGAGGGGCAGCACAGGAAACTGTCAAGAAACTGGATACAAGACACTGGAGTCAGGACACTTTATATCTCTCGAGAGCTGGCAAACATCTAAAAAAATAAACTGATGCACAACTACTGGCTGCCACAAAGATCATTAGCAATGCAGCACACTGCCCTAATGGGAAACTTGGAACTCAAATTTCTATGATCAAACAACAGAGAGGCAGCTGTTGTGTGTGCCTGTTGACATTATCTCACAATTATTCATTCCTATTCACCTGAATATTCCATCATTTACGCAGTCCAGGTTACAGCCCTGTCACACTCGCAAATTAATAAAAATTATCATATCAGCAAACATGATTTCAGACCATAAAACATACACACACAAACTTTACAACAAATATGTTACTAACTAACTAAATATGCTTTTTAGAGAAAGAAAATGTAAACCCCTTTTAGTCTTGGTACATCATACACATGCGCACATACAAACAATAACAATAATGAATATAATAATAGTAATGACAATACTATTTTCTACTACTACTACTACTACTACACTACTGCTAATAATAATAATAATAATAATCATAAAGATAATAGTTACAATGATAATAATAATTATAATTATAATTATAATATAATTAAAAATTTAAAAATAATAATAATAATAATCATATCATCATAATAATAATAATAAATAAATAAATAATGATAATAATAGTAATAATAATAATGGTAATGATAAATGTGATAATGATAATGATTATAATAATAGAAAATGATAATTATAGTAATAATGACAATAACTGTACTGATCATAATGGCGATGATGATAATAATGATAATAATAATAATAATGATAATAATAATAATAATAATAATAACAGATAATGATAATAATAGGCAATAATGATGATAATTGTACTGATCATCATCATCATCAAGGGGCTAACGCCGACGGGGGCACAGGGCCCTGCATCCACCCTTCGCTTCCAGCCACGGGGATCCCTCGAGTCTCCAGGCAGGCCCACGGCCCATCCCTAATTCCTCGCGACAGGTCTCGTCGAGCTGCCCAAGCTCGACCCACAGGTCTCCTCCACACAGGGTTGTCTCGCAGAGAGACAACCTGGTGAGCAGGGTCGTCCACAGGGAGACGAGCTTGGTGGCCATATAGCCTAAGTTGGGGGATCCCGGATTATGCAAGTAACAGGCCCCAAGCCAGTCTCAGGGTGTAACTGCTGGTTGGACACGCGGTCCTGCCAACTGTACCCATGATCCGGCGAAGGGACTTGTTACAAAAGGCATCAAGGTGAGACTCCAAGACACTGGATAGCGTCCAGGTTTCGCTTCCATAGAGCAAACTGGCAGTATCAAGGCCTTGAAGACACACAGCTTGGTCCTTCTGCATAGGTACTGACATCTCCAAACGCTCTGTTGATCGAGTTCATGGCTCCTGTTGCCAGACCAATACGTCTACTGGACAGAGATATGGACTACGCTACCAAGGTATGTAAACTTTCTGTGACTTCAACGTCCTTGCCACAAGCATGGATCGACTGAACGGGTTTCCATAACTGGCCCCCATAATCATGAATCTTGGTCTTGGTCCAGGAGACCACTAGGCCTAAGGGCTTCGCCTCATTGCTAAATGCATCAAGAGCCGCACAAGTGATTCCAGGACTCAGATAGGATAGAAAACATCATCGGCAAAGTCAAGGTCTGAGACCTTAATATTGCCTAGTGTTGCTCCCATGACTTTTGGCTAGTAACTCTACCCATTATCCGGTCCATACAGGTGTTGAAAAGTGTGGTGCAAGGACGCACCCTTTGCCTCACCCCGGGAATTAACAGGGAAGAAGTTCAACATACCCCCACCACACTTTACATCACTTTCAGTATAGTATAGAGGCTTGCTATCAGGCCAATAATCTGTGTCGGAATTCCCCTGAGCCTCAGGATCTCCCATAGTATTCAAACGCCTTCTTGAGGTCGATGTAGGCTGCAAGCAACCCACGACCAAACTCATGACGGCGTTCCACAATTACTCGAAGCGCTAGTATACGGTCTATCGTGGACTTGCCAGGAGTAAATTGAGACTGCTCTGGTCTCTGATGCCTCAGTAGGTGGTTGCGGATCCGTTTCAGAAGGATGTGGCGAGAACCTTGCCTGGTATGCTGAGCAGTGTAATGCCACGGTAGTTGCTACAGTCCCAACGACCCCTTTCCCCTTCCAGAGAGGGATGACTACGCCCCTCAGCAGGTCAGGGGGAATGGTACCATACTGCCAGATGGCAGTCAGGACTGTAAGCAGGCCCCGAGCCATAGGTTCACCCCCAGCCTTTAGCAGTTCAGCAGGGATATCAACATATGCCTGCAGCTTTCCCACTCCTTCAGCATTGGAAATCGCTAGCCTAACCTCTGTTAGGGTAGGAGGTTCCTCGCTGATGGGTGGGTCCGGCGCAGGCACTGAGACATCGCTTGCATCCAAGCTAACTGTTGGAGGGTCTACCTAGTACAACTGTTCAAAATACTCAGCCCAGCGTTCACGAACCCCAACATGATCTGAGATGATCCGTCCATCCGCTGATCGGACTGCAGTCATCTGTGAGCAGGGCTTAGAGTTCAGTTTTCTCAGGGCTTGGTAAGCAGGGCGAAGGTCATTTACCAAGAAATGGCCTTCGACCTCCTCAGCAAGATTCCTGATGAACTGTTCCTTGTCCCTTCTCAGCAGTGTCCGAGCTTACGCACCATGGAACGACGCAAGACTTGATTCCCATTCAGCCGAGCTTTGCAACACGCTTCAGTGGCCTCTAATGTCTCCAGGGAGATGGAATTCTGTCTTGCCCTCGGGCGTAAGCCAATGGACTCGTGAGCTGCTTCGAGTGTTACGTGCTTGAAGAGCTCCCACAGAGCAACTGGGTCCGTCAGGTTGTTGAGTTCTGTGAATTGGTCAGAGACTGCCATGGCGAACCCACGGGCACACTCCACCTCCCTTAGTCTGTCCAGGTGAAACACCTTAGGGTGGCCACTGGAGGGACGGGGAGTTTTGAAGTGGACCCGCAGGGAAGCCACAACCAGCCTATGGTCGGTGCCACAGAACTCGGCACTCCGGTAAACCCTGCAGTTCTGGAGGATCCTCCATCGCGTACTAACAAGAATGTGGTCGATCTCCTTGGCCACTGTACCCATATCGCTGTACCAAGTCCAGCGATGCGGGTTGGAGCACTGGTACTAGGAGCCAGAGATGCTCATTTTCTGGGACCTAGCAAAGTCCCGGAGAAGGAGGCTATTCTTGCTGCCATGGGGGCCGACAGACATCTCGTAGCCAGCTCGGTCACAGCTGGATACCACATTGAAGTCACCCAGAACAATGTGAATATTTGCTGGGGAAATCGTCTGCCACAAATGCGAGTATAGCGTGGAACGCCTCTTTCACATCTAGTTTACATACATCAGTAGGAGTGTATACAGCAATAAGAGACATGAAACCAAAAGCATGCTTCAGTCTCAGTGCCATAATATGCTCATCATCCGGTGTCACCTCAACTACCGAGGGCTGAAGTCGGCTGAAGATGGCTATGGCTACACCCTGGAGGTGTGACCATCGCTGCGGCCTGACCAGTAGTAGCTGTAACCACCCACACTGATCGTGCTGCTACCAGGTCTTCTCACCTCTGAGAGGGCAGCCACCTTTAATTCCCGCGATAGCAGAGGTAACCGCTCATCCTGCCGCAAGGACCGGATGTTCCAAGCGCCTATCCGGAAAGCATGCTTGAGATTAAGCCTCGGGTGGTCACTCCGGGTGCACGCCACCTCTGCCACCCCCGCCAAAACAGCCCCAAATAAAGGGGGTCGGCAGGCTGTGGGACCGCCTATCCACCTGTGGGGTTCCCGAGGGCTTTGCCCTCACAAGCTTCATGGTGGGTTGGCGCCTGCGGGGCGCTGGCGGGACGAGTAAACTCTCGTTCCAATCCTGCACCCCGACATTTGCCCTTCCAGCGGGACCCACAGCCCGCCTTACTTGCTGGGTGGGAGGGACAACACCCCTCCCCCAGCATTTCCATTTATAATTGATGTTGCCAGTGGGTCTTTCTGGGGGGAGGAGGAATGGCAAGGCCCACCTCCCCCGAGCCGCCCCATTACCCCAGGGTGGCTAGGGGGCAGGAGTTGGTACGGAGCCAGAGCATGTCCACACGCAGGTGGGCCATAGCTCCATACCTCTGGGGCCTCCTGCTGCTCCGAGATCCCCCACAGATTTAGTCTGGGACCGCAAGGTGCCCAGTTACCCATGGGTGGCCACGAGGAGGCACTGCAGAAGTCTTGATGAGGGAGAGGCTGTGACCTGGCAGGGGAGACTTATGCAAAAGCTGCTCCCTTTTTCGCACTGAGCTAGCCAGGGGTGGAAGCTGCAAGCGAGAAGGCATGCAAGCACTTAACACTATCTAGGCTACCACGCCATCGCTTCACATCACTATGCGCGTGAAGCATAATGATAATGATAATGAATGATAATAATTAATAATAATAATAATAAAATAGTAACAATAACAACAACAACAACAACAACAACAACAACCATAATAATAGTAATAACAATAATAATGATAATAACAATACTACTACTACTAATAATAATGATAATAATAACAATGATAATAATAATGATAATAACAACAACAATAGTAATAATGATAATGATGATAATGATGATGATGACGATGATGGTGATTATGATAATGATAATAATAATAATAATAATAATAATAAATAATAATAATAATAAATAATAATAAAAAATAATAATAATAATTTAAAAATAATAATAATAATAATAATTAATTATTATTGTTATTATTTATTATTAATAATTATAAAAATTAATAAATAATAATAATAATGATAATCGTAGTGGGAGAAATGAATCAATGGTGAAAATGCAAAGGCAAGGACAAAATAAGTTTTAATTACACAACTGTGATGAAAGTGATCACAAGAAAAAGATAAGTAATAATTATGACTAGGTTACGGTAAAAATAATGGTAAGATAACAAAGTTAATATCACAGAGAAATTCTAATTAAAGCAATAATGATAACAAGCATTAATCAAAGTCATTCTGGTGATAATAAGCATAAGCAGAGCAAACAAGAACAAGAATAATTAACTTATAGCAATAAAAGGTATTCATAGTAGCAGCAATAATACTAAAATTAATATTAACAGGAACAGTTTTTAAATGAAAGTTCTTTTTCATATAACACTCGAAAAAAATGTCGACTCTGTGGCATCCTGTTATAGTTACAGTTAATCCAAACTACGGTTTTCAAAGGGGCGATGGATCGACCCATTAGTATCACCTCCGTCAGATTGGGCAGGTAACCCATGCCAGTGTCCAGGTAGGTGTCCACGCTGATCTCGCTCTCCAGCTGAAACTTTGCGGAAACAAATTCCTGGCAGTCTGCGGGAGAATTAAAGAACATGTTAGTGCACCTGTTTGGAGAGGACTTGGGGCTCAAATAATTACCTGTACGCGTCCTTTGTCGAGCTTCTCTGACTTCTCTCTGTTTGCAAGTCTGTATGTTTGTCCGTATGTCTCTCGGTTTTTATGTCTGCCTGTCTGTAAGTTCTCTGTCTTTTTGCATTGCTGTCTCTGTGTCTGTATGTTTGTTTGTCTCTGTCTGTCTGTATGTTTACCTGTCTCTCTCTGTTTGTCTATTTGAATGCCCGTCTCTCTGTCTCGTTCACTCTCTTAGGCGTATATAAGTACTCTATCTAACAATCGTTAAATAGCGTACATTAACATCAATATATCGATGTTTTTTGTTATAAATGAAAGTTTAAACTAACAAAACATTTAAACGCAATTTCAAGTAATTGGACGCGCATGCCTTCATATATGTAGGCCTATGTATATAGACATTTAGGTTTATACAATATATACATAATACACATTTCTATTCATCTATCTATTTAGCTATCTATGTGTGTGTGTTGTGTATGTGTGTATGTGTGTGTGTGTGTGTGTGCGTGTGTGTGTGTGTGTGTGTGTGTGTGTGTGTGTGTGTGTGTGTGTGTGTGTGTATGCGTGTTTATGTGTGTATGTGTGTGTGTTTTCGGGAGATTTTAAGTTTATTATCATCCGCCGGCGGTGAAATTTCGTCATATATCCAGCCTTATGAAGAATAAAATCAACATCATTCACTTAGATTAAGGTAAGGGGTCTCCATATTATCAACATTTTCAAGAGTAGAAAGAGTACTCTTCCAGAGAGTATTTTTAGAAAAGTTGATCCTCGAGCATATATGAAGCAACCCGTCCTCAACTGTGCAGGATTGTCCGATGAAACTGTCCCTTGATGGCAGCTGAGACCAGAGCTATGGAACTGAGCCATGTGAGGACATTTACTCAACAATGAAGGGCGCGGTCCGCAGGTAATGCATCATGCGTAATTGATGATGGCTAGGAGAATTCACACTTGGCAACTAACAATGTACCCAAAACAGTTGTTATTTCCAAAAAATACCATGATTTAATTGTCTGGTACAACATTTAAGCATACTACTAAAGAATTCTGTCTGTCTGACCGCCATCATTATTCATAAATAGAATAATAGGCCCCACAGCTACTGTGGTTTATCGAACTCCACATTTTGACATACATGTGCATCTCAGTCTGCAGTCCTAAAATACTATGAGAACTTTGCAACTTTTCAATTTTAATTTGAACAATGATCTTTTCCTCTGTCAAGCGTAGAAAAGATCATTGGTCCATTTTTCGTCCAGGGCCAGGTATTGGGAAAGACGAAACCCACAGTCTAATCTGCAAAGTTACTCCAAACAAAATACTGCTAAAACAAAAACAAAAAAAAAAAAAAAAAAAAAAAAAAAAAAAAAAAAAGGATTTCTTTGAATATATGAAAAGTTATAACTGAAAAGAATGGTTTCCACCCCTAATTCTGTGCATAAAATGTAATAATGTTTGATCGGGAAATTCAATAGCAGAAAATAATCGACATTTTTTTTTTACCTTTTTGAAAAGCGTACATGGGTCATTAACCTCCTCCCTCCCAGCGTACGCTTTGTACGCTTTTGGAAATGTTGATAATTATGAATTAAAACACCGAGACAGGCGAGTCGTCACGAGTCAAAATATGCAATTTTGGCCGATTTATATAATGAAATATAGTATTTGCTCATGTTGGCATCCCTTAATAATCCCGATCAAAGGTTTTGAGAGCACTTGTGAAAATGGCAGTTGTAAATGACAGTTGACATTCTAATCGTCAGGTTTGACACTATCCCGAAAAAAGAGACTATAAATTTGGCTGTAAATCGTAATTAAATCAGCATTAGAAACTCATTTTCAGGCAATATGTTCACAGTACAGAACGTGTCTTCTTCTTCAACTGGCTTTTCCATGTTCCTCATGGGTCGTCGGTGCGGATCGATTTTTTTATCCACATCATATTATTAGATTGGCAGCTTCGCATTAAGGCCGGATGCCCTTCCTGATGCCACCACAGATGTCGGCGGTGGACCTAGCCCTTGCCTGAATAGGCATACCCTACAAGGCAGCAGGGGGATTTGAAGTGAGAGTTCCCTTCTCCTAGCTTTTGCCTGAAGAGGCATACCACAGGCGCAGGTGAGATGCAGTTTAACGTCATCACCACCATCAAACGGTGGGCATGATTTGAGCCGCGTGGTCACAGCATGAATTCATCAATGAGTTTTGCATGTGTGATGCTCTTGGAGTGAGTACATGGTTGGTCCCAAATTCATTTCCACGGAGAGTGCCGGTGGTTCCTTTAGGTAATCACTCCATCTACCTAGCGCATGGGCTCGGTGACCAGCACTGAATTGGCTGGCTCCCACCTAGTGGCCAAATAGGCAAATCGAAGTGAAGCCTGCCCAAGGAACTTCATCGTATCTACGGTTTCGATTTACCTAAATTAATTTAGTTAAATCAGCGCACGTGCTCACATACGCGCTGCGATGCTAGTGCATGGATGCACCCACGCACTCCGCATGGGCGATTGGTGTGTGCACGTACAGAAGCGTAGCCCTACACATATATTCTTTCTCCATCCCCTCCAGAAGAAAGAAAGAGAAAGAAAGAAAATACTGAGAAATTACCCTTGTTTTAGTTTTTTCTTCGTACCTTCAAATTAATGTGTTTTTAGAGTTATAATCACGACTAAATTTCAAATTTTAGTCAACATTTGCTGTTTTCTAATCTCTCATTATGTTTTCATATCTGAGGTCTTCCTGGTCACGGCGATCTCCACTTACCGATTTCAGCTAAGGAGGGCAGCACCACGAATGAGCTCGGCGTCGTGCATTCTTGGCCT
>NC_051399.1:20517986-20521776 GCF_015228065.2 Penaeus monodon | reverse complement strand
AATGAGGCAGGAAACAAATGGGGTTTAAATTACACACTGTGATGAAAGTGATCACAGAAAAAAAGTAATAATTATGATGGTACGTAAAAATAGGGTAAGATAACAAAGTTAATATCACAGAGAAATTCTAATTAAAGCAATAATGATAACAAAGCATTAATCAAAAGTCATTCTGGTGAAAATAAGCATAAGCAGAGCAACGAACAAGAATAATTAACTTATAGCAATAAAGGTATTCATAGTAGCAGCAATAATACTAAAATTAATATTAACAGGAACGTTTGAAAATGAAGTTCTTTTTTCATATAACACTCGAAAAAAATGTCGACTCTGTGGCACCCTGTTATAGTTCCCGTTAATCCAAACTACGGTTTCAAAGGGGCGATGGATCGACCCATTAGTATCACCTCCGTCAGTTTGGGGCAGGTAACCCATGCCAGTGCCCCAGGTAGGTGTCCACGCTGATCTCGCTCTCCAGCTGAAACTTTGGGGAAAAACAAATCCTGGCAGTCTGCGGGAGAATTAAAGAACATGTTAGTGCACCTGTTTGGAGAGGACTTGGGGCTAAAATAATTACCTGTACGCTCCTTTCGAGCTTCTCTGACTTCTCCCCCCTTTTTGCAAGTCTGTATGTTTGTCCGTATGTCTCTCGTTTTTATGTCTCCTGTCTGTAAGTTCCTGTCTTTTGCATTGCTGTCTCGTGTCTGTATGTTTTTGTCTCTGTCTGTCTTATGTTTACCTGTCTCTCTCTGTTTGTCTATTTGAATGCCCGTCTCTCGTCTCGTTCACTCTCTTAGGGTATATAAGTACTCTATCAAACAATCTTTAAAAATAGCGTACATTAACATCAATATACGATGTTTGTGTTATAAATAAAAGTTTAAACTAACAAAACATTTAAACCAATTTCAAGTAATTGGACGCGCATCCTTCATATATGTAGGGCCTATGTATATAGACATTTAGGTTTATACAATATATACATAATACACATTTCTATCATCTATCTATTTACTATCTATGTGTGTGTGTTGTGTATGTGTGTATGTGTGTGGTGTGTGTGTGGTTTTGTGTGTGTGTGTGTGTGTGTGTGTGTGTGTGGTGTGTGTGTGTGTTTTGTGTGTGTGTGTGTGGTGTGTGTGTGTGTGTTGGGTTTATGTGTATGTGTGTGTTTCGGGAGATTTTAAGTTTTTTATCATCCGCCCGGCGGTGAAATTTCGTCAATATCCAGCCTTTATGAGATAAAAATCAACATCATTCACTTAGATTAAGGTAAGGGGTCACCATAATTATCAAAATTTTTAAGAGTAGAAAGAGTACTCTTCCAGAGAGTATTTTTAGAAGTTGATCCTCGAGCATATATGAAGCAACCAGTCCTAACTGTGCAGGATTGTCCAAAAAACTGTCCCTTGATGGCAGCTGGAGACCAGGCTATGGAAATGAGCCATGTGGGACATTTACTCAACAATGAAGGGGGCGGCCGCAGGTAATGGCATCATGCGTAATGATGATGGCTAGGAGAATTCACACTTGGCACTAAAAATGTACCCAAAACGTTGTTATTTTCAATAAAAATACCATGATTTTAAATTTTCTGGTACAACATTTAAAGCATACTACTAAAGAATTCTGTCTGTCTTGACACCATCATTATTCATAAATAGAATAATAGGCCCCAGCTACTGTGGTTTATCGAACTCCAATGACATACATGTGCATCTCAGTCTGCAGTCCTAAAATACTATGAGACTTTGCAACTTTTCAATTTTAAATTTTAACAATGATCTTTTCCTCTGTCAAGCGTAAAAAAGATCATTGGTCCATTTATTCGTCCAGGGCCAGGTATTGGAAAGACCGAAACCCACAGTCATAATCTGCAAAGTTACTCCAAACAAAAAACTGACGAAAAAAAAAAAAAAAAAAAAAAAAAAAATTTCAAAAAAAAAAGTATCTGAAAAAAAAGGGTTTTCCCCCCCCTAAATTTTGTGCAAAAAATGTAATAATTTTTCGAGGGAAATTTAAAAGCAAAAAATCGACATTTTTTTTTTTTTTCCTTTTTGAAAACGTCAGGGGGCATTAAAACCTCCTCCCCCCCCAGCGTACGCTTTTTCGCTTTTTGGGAAAAGTTGATAAAATGAAATTAAAAAACCAAGACAGGTAGTTTTCCAGTCCGCAAATAGGAAAATGCAATTTTTGGCTGATTATTTAAAAATTAAATATAGTATTTTCTCAGTTGGCATCCTTAATAACCCGATCAAAGGTTTTGAGAGCACTTGTGAAAAGGGCGTTGTAAATGACAGTTGACATTCTAATCGTCAGGTTTGACCTATCCCGAAAAAGAGACTATAAATTTGGCTGTAAATCGTAATTAAAATAGTAAGAAACTCATTTTCAGGAAATATTTCACAGAAACAGACGGTCTTCTTCTTCAACTGGCGTTTTCATGTTCCTCATGGGTCGTCGGTGCGGATCGTTTTTCTATCCACATCATATTATTAGATTGGCAGCTTTCGCTTTAAAGGCGGATGCCCTTCCTGATCCCACCACAGATGTCCGGCGGTGGACCTGCCCCTTGCCTAATGGCATACCTACAGGGCGCAGGTGGATTTGAAGTGAGAGTTCCCTTCTCCTAGCCCTTGCCTGAATAGGCATACCCTACAAGGCAGCAGGGGGATTTGAAGTGAGAGTTCCCTTCTCCTAGCCTTTGCCTGAAGAGGCATACCCTACAAGGCAGCAGGTGGATGCAGTTTAACGTCATACCCAGGACATCAAACGGTGGGTTCATGTTTGAGCCGCCGTGGTCACAGCATGATTCTCAATTGTAGTTTTCATGTTGTGATGCTCTTGGAGTGAGTACATGGTATGGTCCCCAGTTCCTTTCCACGGAGAGTGCCGGTGTTACCTTTTAGGTAATCACTCTCTCTACCTATCCGGGCTCGGGACCAGCACTGACTTGGGCTGGCTGCCCACCTAGTGGCCAAATAGGCAATCGAAGTGAAGTTCCTTGCCCAAGGAACTTCATCGTATCTACGGTTCGATTTACCTAAAATTATTTAAATCAGCGCACGTGCTCACATACGCGCGCTGGCGATGCGTAGGTGCATGGATGCACCCACGCACTCGCATGCGGCGATTGGTGTGTGCACGTACAGAACGTGTCCATACACATATATATTCTTTCCCCATCCCCCTCCAAAGAAAGAAAGAAAGAAAGAAAGAAAAAACTGAGAAATTACCCTGTTTTAGTTTTTTCTTCGTACCTTCAAAATTAATGGTGTTTAGAGTTATAATCACGACTAAATTTCACAATTTTAGTCAACATTGCTGTTTATCTAATGCTCTCATTATGTTTTCTATCTGAGGTCTTCCTGGGCACCTGGGCGATCTCACACTTACCGGATTCAAGGCTAAGGAGGAGCAGCACCACGAGAGAGCTCGGGAGCGTCGTGGCATCCATGCTTGAGACCATGAGACCAACTCGCGCGTCGACCGAACGCGGTACTCCTGACTGCAAATTAATCGATACTAATGATCTTTCCCATGCCGCCTGGTAGGGAATTCACCTCATAATATGCGTTCGAATATGCGTATAATAGAGTCCCTCCTTTACTAAAACAACCTAAATTGGCAAATGCTTTGCATCTCACATTAACACACTTATAACGAAAATATATTGAAGAGCAATTTATGCGATTCGGAAGCCGAGCAAGTCGCTGAAGCCATCATCAATTACGCATGATGTCATTACTTGCGGCCGCGCCCTTCATTGTTGTCTCACTGTGAAAAATGG
>NC_051399.1:20510486-20512986 GCF_015228065.2 Penaeus monodon | reverse complement strand
GGTGCCCCGTTTCTATGCTAAAATGACATCGAAAGGTTTTTCCCCGTCAGTCTCTGTAATCTGTATGGGGATGACTTCCCATATACTGTCAGGAGGAAGCTTACAGGATGTGCAAAAAAATGCGCTGAAATAAATCAGGGTACGTGGGAAAACAATCATGGGTCAAATTTCCCAAGCAAGCCCATGGCTATACATTTCCACAAACGAAAAAAGTTCCATCCTTCCCTCTTTTTTTGGCGCAAACCCACTGAAATTTGTCCAAGAGGTGAAGTATTTGGGTTAAATTTTTTGACTCAAGACTTACATGGGGCCTACATAAACTTTAAAAAGGGAAAGGGTACAAAAAGCGCATAGTATTTTGCGGTTCTTTCACTTATCTTGGGGAGACACCAAAGTTCTCGGCTTTCCCGGCGCTTTTTGTAGTAGCTGATTTGGATTGAACTTTTTCATCTGCAACCCCATGATTCCGGATGTTGGGCCCCGGGTTTCATAAGAACCCTTTCAAAAATTTTACGGGGGTTTTCAGGTCTTCACCTGTGGATCCCGTATGTGGGTGGAGAACCCCCTCTTTCATTCCCCCGGGACTACAGAACCTGTTTTATACACGAGACTAAAAGGTTTCCGGGATCTCTCATCCAGATTGGTTGAGGATAGCCGACCCTATGGAGGAAATGAGGAATTTTGGGAAGAGTTAAATTTAATTCTTTGGTTCTGGCTTTTGGGGAATTCCCCAATTTCCCCCCCTTGGACTAATCAAGTCGAGCTGGATTGGTGGAATTTGGGAAAAGGGGGGAGAGATCGAAGCAAAAGTCAGAGAAGATTTTCAGCACATTTTTAGTTTCCAAGGGCAGATGCAATATTACAGATGGTTTGAAAACGAAAATGGTGTGGGCTTTTCGCAGTGAGCGAAGGAAGATGCATTGGCAGTCTTTTTTCTAGAAGCTCGATCTTCACGGGAGTTCATGCCATCCTTGCGCAGTTGGACTAGGATCGTACAACCATTGTTGTAATATTGTGGCTCTCGTAGTGCCTTGCAAAAATCAAGGTTTTAAACCCTCCATCCATAGAAAGGAGATTCGTTTGGGTTGCATGATGTAACACGTAAAAGATAATCTAGTTTGGGTGCCCTGTTGGGATCAGTGGAATGAGCGATGATAGAAGGCAAGGCAGCTGCCTCAGCCCCGTGTGCTCGTTTTTTCCCTCCACACACCGCCGAAACCCCGCATAAGGGGGTTTTCTTTATTTTATGGAGGGAAACAAAGGGGGCATCTCTAGAAACAAAATGCGAGAGATTAGATATGATCTTGGCAGTTGGGTGACTAGCACCATCCAACCGAAAAGAGAAGTTTTATTAAAAAAGACTAAGAATGGGCACACGAGTGATCATGGACCGATATGGGTAAAAGTCAAGCACTTTTTGAGGGGTCCCAAAAGCTTCCGTTGACATGTTGGGGAAAAATGTGCAAAAATTTCAGCAAAGAGTATGATTTGTTCCCCCCTATACACTGAAATAGTTGGGGGGAGGATTGTGAAAGGGTTTTAAGTTTTCCCTTGGGAGGCTAAAATTTTCAATAAAATTTTTTATTATGCATAAAAATTTGGCAAAACTTTATATATTAAGATAATATTTACTTTGATTTTTTAAAATAATTATTGTTTTTTGTAATGTTTATTGCTAGATTTTTAAAATTTTTAAAATTCTAATTTTCGCGCTAAAGACCTTAGCTGTTGACGCGGCAGACATTTTAAAAAGCAACAAACATTTGGGTTTGTTTGGAGTGCGGTGAGATCGCTTTGTGTTTCAATTTTTCGTTTTGTCGAAGGGGCACCTTTTAAGGAAGGTTGGCCCTCCAACACAGACAGGATCGTATACGTTTTTGTGATTTCCTCTGCACATAGACGGCTGATGCACTAATTAACACACAACACACACACACACAAATTATATATGTTATATATATATATATTTTTATATATATATATAATATATACAAATTTTTATTAATATTAAAATATATAATATATATTATTATAAAATATAATAAATAAATAAAAAAAATACACACACAAAACACACACACACACCCCACACAACCCCCACAACCACACACACAAAAATTTTATATAATTAAAAATTATATATATATTATATAAATTTTTTTTTTTTTTTTTTTTTTTTTATATTATTTTTTTTTTATTATTTTTTTTCCAATGCCCGTCCCCCAGAACGTTTGGGATCAGGCTTTCCATGATTTTTTTGGCAATTTTGAACGGTGGTTTGCCCTTGCCTTTCCCCCCGGTGTTTTATCGAGTCACCCTCTCTATTTTCCCGGGTCTGGGACCCCCACTGACCGGGCTGGCCTACCCACCAGTGGCCAGGAGGCAAACGAGGCGAAGTTCCTTTCCCCGGGAACAACGCGCCGGCCCGGGGACTCAACCCCCGAACTCAGATGCCGTCGTGACGTCTTTAGTCCTACGCTCTAACCACTGCCACCCCCCC
>NC_051399.1:20481718-20484218 GCF_015228065.2 Penaeus monodon | reverse complement strand
AAAACAGGGAGAAGAAAAATGTGGGCAACAATAATAATGATAGTAATGAAAATAATGATAATAGTGATAATAATAATAATGATAATAATAATAATAATAATAATGATAATAATGATAATAATGGCAGTAATAATGACTATAATAATAATAAAACTACTACTACTACTAATGATAAAGATGATAATGATATTCACAGTAATAAGTAATCTAAGAACAATGATGATAGTAATGTTGATGATGATGATGATGATGATGATGATGATGATGATGATGATGATGAATGATAATGATGACAACAACAACAACAAAACAACAACAACAACAACAACAATAATAATGATAATGATAATATTGACAATAATGATATTAATGATGCCAATACTAAACCAATTGTTCCTAAACTTTTTCTGGTCGTTATCCACTTTTCATACACGATCCTTGTCCATGGTTCGTAATCAGATAAAAAATACACAGAAAAAAGGATGTATTACCCATGTGCCTGGCAGTAAGACTTTGCACAAACTTGTAAGTTCCCTCCGCTGGCTGGCTGCTTACTGCTAAACTCCATCGGTTTCAGATAGACATATCCTCAGGTTATGGCCCCTGCATGCCGTTGCATGGCCCCTGCATGCCGTTGCATGGCCCCCAGTTTGGGGAAACACTTTACTGAATAATGACAGTAATAATGAATATATTAAAAATAACTACTACGACTAAAATAATGATAATAATGATGATGGTAATAATAGTAATAATAGTAATGAAAATAATAAATAATAGTGATAACAACCACAACAATGATAATGATAATAATAATAATAATAATAATAATAATAATAATAATAATAATAATGATAACGTTGATAATAACAATAGTAATAATAATGATAATAATAATGAAAACAATATAGAAGTAAGAATGAAAATCAAATTCATCATCATAATCATAACAACAATAATGTAGAAGAAATGATAGTGATAAATTTAATGATAAAAATGACAATAATGATAATAATAATAATGGTACTAATAGTAACAGCGGTGAGAGTGTTTAAATCAAGCTGATTAAGCCAGTAAAATTATTGATAATGCAGAGGAAAATATGATACTGATAAAGAGTGTGATAAAAGATGACAAAAGCATTTTTGACAAGTTCAGCGTTACTAACAGAAGTAATGAAAATGGTCTTCATATCATCACTATTATATTTATCATACTCGCTTTCACATAATTACCCTGTTATCATGCCTTCATAATACCTTCAGAAATACGTATCAAAGCTTTACGTTTGCTCTTCCCAGTCTAGCTTCGACGCAGGTCATACCAAAGGTATCCATTCTCCTTGTTACGAAAGAGCGGGTGTGGTTTCTTGACCAAACAACGAGTTCTAATTACTGCGTGGGTACTGGCATGGGTTAACTGCATATGAAAAATCTAAGTGTCACAACGACTGAAATGAAGAAAGGCGAATTGTTTCAGTAATTCATACAACGGTTATGAAGCATCATCAAAGCTCTAGCACAACGTATTATTACAAGAATTACATTACAGTGCATACAGTTCAGTACCAATCCTAAAATGTGATCCCAAAATGATGCAGCTCTTACTTAGTTCGTGGCTAAGTAGGTTACATTGCTTTATGAATGGGTTAAAGGTGAGTTAACTAAGACACACAGTGCGAGTATATACAACCCAATTTTAATGTTCACTTCAAAATAGATTTGAATTTATTTTTCAAACATATACATATCGATATACTTTGCGGCCGGCCTCTAGCGTGGCTTGAGAGTGGCAAAGTAACTGTGTGAGAGACATATTACAGATTATGATGAATGGATGACATAATTGTGATCACTTCAAGGAGGGCTGGTTGGTGGTGGTTGGTGGTTGCCGGTGGCCATGCTAATGCGTGGAGAGAACTGGCGTACAATATAAACATATCTATTACCATATGAACAATTTATTGATGAAATTGAAATTCTACATTCAGGGTGCATTTGGTACACTGTTTAAATAGTATTTGTGTCGAATTGTGATATGAACTATGGAAACCATTAATAATAAGTGCTGCGTTTGTGTACAGAGTCAGTTACAAATAATGAAAAAAAAAATGAAAATGAAAAGAAGCGTTGGGGTGGAACGAATTAAAACACAATGATAGATTCTGTTATTCACACCTGCGCATTTATTGAGTTTACTTGGTTACCATAGTATTTTTTCCCATAAAATATTTTTTCCCATAACTTCCTTTTTCGAGGAAACAAAATCAATCATTTACAAAAAGTGTTTTTCTATTGAAGTTTATACATATATTAATGATTTTCTCATATATTAGGAAAACTGAGATACGATAATTTCTCTCCTTAACAAAAATTATCCAAATTGCGTTATAATATATATATATATATATATATATATATATATATATATATATATATATATATATATATATATATATATATATATATATATATATATATATATATATATACATATATAT